>NC_057803.1:472418294-472618409 GCF_018294505.1 Triticum aestivum
ACCAAGTGGTGAGCCAGACTCCCACTCGGAGGCTTAGCTACAGCCCAGTGCTCGCCTAAGTGTTTAAAAATCCTACCGAGTGGAGAGCAAACCTCCCACTCGGAGGCTTAGCTGCAGTCCAGTACTCGCCTAAGTTTGAAAAAATCCTACCGAGTGGAGAGCAGACCTCCCACTCGGGGGCTTAGCTGCAGTCTAGTACTCGCCTAAGTTTGAAAAAATCCTACCGAGTGGAGAGCAGACCTCCCACTCGGGGGCTTAGCTGCAGTCTAGTACTCGCCTAAGTTTGAAAAAATCCTACCGAGTGAAGAGCAGACCTCCCACTCGAGGGCTTAGCTGCAGTCCAGTACTTGCCTAAGTTTGAAAAAATCCTACCGAGTGGAGAGCAGACCTCCCACTCGGGGGCTTAGCTGCAGTCCAGTACTCGCCTAAGTTTTTAAAATCCTACCGAGTGGAGAGCAGACCTTCCACTCGGGGGCTTAGCTGCAGCCCAGTGCTCGCCTAAGTACGGAACACATCCCAATCCGCAAGGATGACGAGGTGCAAATCAACTGCTACCTTCTCCTTCGGAGCTGCACCACAAATACAAAGTTATTTCGAGTGAAGAACAAGTTCCACTCGACAGATAATTCATGAAGATATTCAACGTTAAATCAAGTTCAGATAAGATCCAAAGGTCCTAGACCGCAGATCAAAGTA
The DNA here is from genome assembly GCF_018294505.1 of Triticum aestivum. Classification (NCBI taxonomy): domain Eukaryota; kingdom Viridiplantae; phylum Streptophyta; class Magnoliopsida; order Poales; family Poaceae; genus Triticum; species Triticum aestivum. The sequence continues at coordinate 472,418,991 of NC_057803.1, forward strand.
CTCGAGCCTCCAGCTCGACAGAGTTTAACGGTTACAAAATCCACTCGGCATTTTGAGGCAAATTTAAAGTGAAGCATAAACATTTTTATTCCTCAGGCGGAGGACTGGAAGGGGCGACGAACTCGTCCAAATCGATCCCGTCTGCAATGCGAGTGGCAGCAGCAATGGAAGTCTCCATGAAGTCTTGAAAGTTGTGCTTCCTGGTATTGGCAACTTGGATGACGGCCAACTTTTCTTCTCGCGCCTCCTTGCAGTGGACGCGGACCAGAGACAGAGCGACGTCAGCGCCACATCTAGCAGAAGATTTCTTCCATTCCGCCACTCAACCTGGGACTTCATTCAGTCAAGTCATCAGGGACTCGAGGTCATTCTGAAGCGTCGTCCTAGGCCAGAGCGACGTGTCGATCCGCGACATCGCAACCTTCAACCGAGCAAGATAGTCAACAACGCCGGCAACACGAGATTCCAGCCGGAGCACGTTCATAGCAGCCTCGTCCTTCACTGGAGAATTGATGGGGTCTAAGTCTGTCTCCACTCGACTGGTCTCCTCTTCAAAGTTCTGGCAGAATTCTGTAAACACAATTCAAGGATAAGTCAGTGGCTCTATGCAGGTTTGGTAACTGCAAGTCAGTCGGGCCGGATTAATTACCCTCGAGCATGACGAACAGCTTCTTGGCGAGTCCACCGAGATAAGCCTCCAGATCGTTCCTCTTCCCCGCCAGTTCACTTGCCTTGTCATTCAGAGCCATATTGCCATTCTTCAGACGGCTGACCTCTTGATTAGCCGCGTCGAGAGCAGTTTTCAGCCTGGAGTTTTCCTTTTCAAGAGTACCGACTGAAGCCAGTTTTTCTTCAGCAAGCTTCGTTTTGTTCAGGGCCTCCTTCTGCGCTTCGGCAAGGTCTTGATCCTTCTTCTTCAGAGCCTCCTCCATTTTGTCTGCGAAACAGCAAGTGAGATCAACATCGAGGACAGTCAGAAAGAAAGGACAGTCGACAAAAGCTCACCAGCCATACCTTTTGCTTCGTCCCTCGCCTTCTGCAAGTTCTCCTGAGCAAGCTTCAAGTCAAGGTTCAGCTGGATCTGTTTGTTCTCCAACTCAATGTAGCAAGCCACAAGTTTGCAGGATTTCTGCAAAAAATCAGTCGACAGACATCCAAGATAAGTTGCTTCCGAGTAACCAAGAGACAATGATGGCGTTTCTAAGACTACAGCCGAATCAAAAACATTGGACAGTAGTCTCGGGGACTACACCCAGTGGGTGCACTCAGCGTGCCCCCACTGGTTCGACCAAAAAAAATTGACTGCCCGCAGTCAACCGTGTACAGTTCCATTCGACATGGCCTGACCAGACCGAGTGAAGAAGTTCAACTAAAGCAACACAATATAAAGACTACAGTCGACTGCCAGCAGTCCACCGTAGTCTCGGGGACTACACCCAGTGGGTGCACTTAGCGTGCCCCCACTCGTCAAAAAGATTAATAGACACACCGAGTGGGTGTACAGATATAAAGATCTTCGGAAAAGAGATTCTTCAGATAGCATACCCTAACAGAACAAGCGGTGAATCGACTGACCTGGACGTTGCTCTGAAGAGCTGAACTCGCGTCATAAGCTGCTTGGCTGGCTTCCCGAACCACCTTCACTTGCTCCATCATGATCCCCGCCTAGCGTATAGCCTCTTTAGCGGCACCCACTTGGTCCTCAGGGACGTGGTGTGTGGCAAAAAGCGAAGGCGGATTTGAAGTCGACGTCGAAGGCCGTACACTCGTCAGAGGTACAGCGAAGGTCATAGAAGCCCGAGTGGTATCACCACCCTCCCGGACTACGGCCTCAGGCGCCGGAGTAGTTTGTGGGGTCTTGCCAGCCGGCGCCCTCCTGTTCCTTCACGCCCTCAGCGGCACTTCGTCGTCATCATCAGGGAGGTCAATGACATGAGGAGGAGCTACAAGAAAAATCAAATCGACGGGAATTATAAGAAATCGTCAGTCGACTAAGAGCAGAGCATCAGTAATCGTACCGGGGTTGGAGGTAACAGCGTCTTCCATCTCTTGATCATCGTCCTTGGCGAAGATCTCCGAGGTGGTAGCACTGCAAATTTCGAAAGTCAGTCAGCTTATTCAATGAGTCGACCAAGAGTCCGTCACGTTCAACAAAGGAAAACAAATTCTACTATTACCCAAAAATGGTGGGGACAGTCATCTTCATCTTGGGCAGAGCCTTGGGCAGCTTGAATGGCGTCGCACGTGGGTGCTTGGGAGCTTTTTTCTATCGGCGCTGGAGATGAGGTCCGAGGGCGCTTTGACGACTGCCCAACAGGGACAGTCGCCTTACCACGTTCCCGCGCAGGGTCGTGTGTAAGATTGGATCACCGTTCCGAGAGGGGAGGTTCGACTTCTTCCTCCTCCTCTTCACTGGAGTCGTCGTCGTCATCCCCCTCTCCTTCGCCGTAAGATTCCCACTCTTCTCTCTCGTCTCCACTTTCGCCTCCGCTCACCTCTCCTTCCTCGGCCTGCTCCTATGCTCCATTGGGTGTCGAGTACATCTCAGTAATGGCCTAGAGGACAGCAAACAAGACAAAAGTCAATCAACTGATCCAAAGAGAACAAATAAAGAAAGCAAGATCACAGTCGGAAACGCAAGGTCAGACCTTGTCCACTTCGTATGTTTGGTCGAGTGGAGGAATCCTCCTGGTTCCTCGGGGGCTGTCCTTGTTCCCTGTGATACTCGACACCCACCCTTCCAACATCTCATCAGTGACCTCCTCTGGGTGAATCCGAGTGGTGTCTTCGAGACCCGAGTACAGCCACATCGGGTGGTCACGAGCCTGAAGCGGTTGGATGCACCTCCGAAGGAAGACTTCCAACAAGTCCATGCCAGTCACACCCTCGCGGACAAGCTGAACCACTCGAGCGACCAGCACCTTGACTTGCGCCCTTTCCTCCGGCGTCACTTTCAGAGAGGCAGGTTTTTGTGCTCGATTCAGAGAAAAAGGGGGAAGCCCAGTCGGCTGTCCTGGGGTCACCTGGTCTTTATAGTAAAACCAAGTCGACTGCCACCCGCGGACTGACTCGGGAAAAGTGATAGACGGAAAGGAACTTTTTCCCCTCATCTGGATCGCCAGGCCCCCGCATAGCTGGATCACCTGCGTCCGTTCGTCACTCGACTTGGCCTTCTTGACCGACTGAGAGCGGCAAGTGAGGATGTGCTTGAAGAATCCCCAGTGGGGGCGGCAACCCAAGAAGTTTTCACACAAGGAAACGAAAGCAGCAAGATACACAATAGAATTGGGAGTAAAGTGATGGAGCTGTGCTCCGAAGAAGTTCAAGAAGCTCCGGAAAAAAGGATGAGGAGGCAGAGAGAATCCGCGATCGATATGGGTGGTGAGGAGGACGCACTCACCATCAAGAGGCTGGGGTTCGACTTCTTTCCCCGGGAGACGCGCAGATTCATGGGGAATGAATCCCCCCTCGACTAGATCATCGAGATCATCTTGCCGAATCCCCGACGGCATCCAGTCGCCCTGGATCCAATCCTTGGGCAGAGCAGTCCTCGAGGAAGATTCGCCCCGAGCGGACTTCTTCCCCTTCCCCTGCACCGCCGCCTTCTTCGCGCGCTCCAGAGCCGACGTCTTCTCCTTCATCATCGTCGCCGGCGAAGCTCGAACAGACCTACGGCACCAAGGTGAGAGCGGAGGTGGTGGAGGATCTTGTGAAGGAAGGGGGAAAAGTGAAGGCGCACTGTTCGGGGGTCCCGAGCCGGCAGCTTATAAGAGGTCGCTTCCGAGTGGCTGACTGGTAGGCCCAGGTAATCCCGTCAAATCCCGCAACAGGCGCGCGCGCGGTATGTGGCGAAAAAGGTGGCGCGGGGATCGAGGAGCTTCCGTCCTATCCCATCCGATTACTGCGGCCGCCCCCGTCCCGCGCGCTTCCCGAAATTCAAATCCCGCAAAATCCGCGGGCCGCAGAACAACTCGTCAAACAGAAGATCCCTTTCACACCGTCACTCGGAACTTCACAAGTAAAGAAATTCACTCGACAAGAGGCCAAGAATGGATCAAGGCGACTGAAAGAAGTTCACGACGTCATCCGTGACAATTGATCCAAAACAAGACGTTCATATAACATGAAGAACCAGTCGGAAAGATCCCCAACTCCTTCCCCACTCGAACCTCGATCCATTCGGGGGCTAATGATGAAGCTATGTACCTAGGGTAGGGGCATGAACCTGTCCTAAGTACCCTACCCAAGGACATACCTAGAAGAAGTCACCTTTCAATCGACTTGGAGGTATCCCACTCGACGGATTCAAGACACTCGACCACGAAGCAATCACTCGACCAAGATCCAACCACTCGACTGCCAGGAGATCTAAAGTCACCCTGCACACAAACGGTCGGTCATTAAGTAGCTTTTATGGTCATCATAGCACTTTATTAGGGGCGTTACCAGTAACCCCCAGTCTTAATGTATTTTAAACCCTGCATTACTGAGGGCTGGAGGGGCCTGGCGAACTCTATATAAGCCAACCCCTCCTCAGTATCAAGGGTTCGCACCCCTGTTATTCATACACACATAATTCAGTCGACCGTCTCCGGGCACCGAGACGTAGGGCTGTTACTTCCTCCGAGAAGGGCCTGAACTCGTAATCCTCGTGTGCTTACAACTCCTCCATAGCTAAGATCTAGCCTCTCCATACATACCCCCCTACATCACTGTCAGAGCTAGAACCACGACAGGGGGGTCCTGTAGCGAACTTTTTAAAAGTTTTCCTTTCATTCATTTTGAATAAAACACAAAACTTTTACAAAGAGACTACTTTCCAAAATATAAGAACATTATTTTAAATGTTAGATTTTAAAATGTGTTTCTTCCTTGACACATGCGATTTTTTTATAACAAGCGAGAATTTTCTGCCTTTTCAGATATTTTTTTCCAAATGCAAACAATTATAAAATTCTTGATCATTTTTAGTAAAAATATATTATTATTTGACACCACATATTTTTAAAATTGCAAACATTTTTTCAACATTGCAAATAATTTTTTAAAATTTGAATCCTTTTTAAAGACGCTGACATTTTTGAAATTGTAAAAAATTATCAAATCACAATTTTAAAAAAATCTAAAACATTTTTTAAAATTCTGGCATTTTTAGATGTTCCAACATTTTGACAAATAAAGGAGACATTTTTGCAAATTTACGAATATTTTTAAAACTAAATTTTGGAAATCTATGAATTTGAAAAAAAAACAAGCCGAAAAACCCCAATAAAAAAAGGGAAACGTTTGGAAACGGAGCACCGGCCGAACGCTCGGCCGGACACTCCCGCTCGCACGCGCCTGATTGGTTGCACCCATGAGCAGGGCCTTGGGAGACCCACCCACGCGCCTTATCTTCTCCCACCTTGCTCTCGTCTTCCCCTCCCCAAACAGGCCCATCCTCGCACACCCTCGCGCCGCCCCAACTGGCGAGCTAGCCATGGGGCACCAGTGCTCCGACCGACAAGGGGCGACGACAAGCGGGGACGCCGTGGCGTGCGGATGGTGATAGCTTGGCGAGCGGTTGCGACGGCGCGGCGGGCTCCTGCAGCGGTGCTCCATCGGTGGCTGCTGCAAAACGGGGCAACTGTACATGACCACCGGCGATAGCTAGGAACGATGACCACCGGCGACTGCAAAATAGGGGCAACCGCACATGACTAGAGCATGAACATTTGTATGGCACAGTCGGTGAGTCGATGTGCTTCAACCGGCATAACACAGGGCTACAACCGGCAAGAATTTTTGCTGGGACCGGCGAGTTTTTTTGTTGCGTCGAAGAATGGCGAGAAGCTGCTGCCATGAAAAAAGCTGGAACCGGCTGTCGGAAAAGTTACAACCAGCAAACAAAAAAGCTTCAACCGCCATCATGGCGGTGCATTGGTGGTGACCACGAGATAAATCGGCGATGACCACGAGCTGCGCATTTTTGCTGGAAACGGCATCATGGGGTGCTGCAACCAGCGATGGCAAAAGCATCTACCCGCAATGGGAAAGCTGCAATGGCAACTGGGCAGCAAGTATGACCGGTAATCACAAATGCTACAACCGGCATGGCGGAAGCTGCGATCGGCGACTCGAAAAGTTGCAACCCAAGGCGAAAAAAGTTGTCACTGGTGACGGGGGTGGGCGAGAAGGAGATGCTACTTTTTTTTGCTAGAAATGGTGATGAGAAAAGCTTCAACCGGCGAAGAGAAAAGCTTCAACCTTAGTCGACTGAAGTTATGAACGACGGCGAAAAGTTGCAATTGTTGATGAGAAAAGCTTCAACCAGAGACCCCGACAAAAAGCTGGAACCATTGATGAAACCGATTACTACTGTGGCTTAACGGCGGAGCTGCGACAATGACGGACTCCAAGGACCGGCGGGGTTCTATTTTTCTTTTTTGCTGGGTCTCCATTCCTTTTTTGTTGCATAAGAGGGGGTGGGCCATGGGGCACCAGTGCTCCAACCGGCGAGCAGCGACGGCGACGGCGAGGGGCGATGGCGTGGCGTGCGGTTGCGACGGCGCGACCGGCGGAGCTTCGTGGTCGCGCATCCATGGCGGCCCTGACTAGCTCGCTCCTCTCTGTGTGAGCTGGAGAAGAGGATAAGGTATAAAAAAAACAGAAGAGGATCTGCGATCTGCGCTCTCGCGCAGCCAGATCGGGCGGCTGGGAGCAGACCGGCCGAAACTTTCGGCTGGCGCACCGGCGCTCAGTGCTGCCCATAAAGAAATAACAGAAAAAATAAACCAAAAAAGACGACTAGAATGCTTCTAAAAGGTTCAAAAAAAAACCATATGGCGGCAGATGTTTTATCTAGCGAGGCGGAGTGTGATTGATCTATTGTTCTGCAATCAGAGCCTCCAGATTTTCTTCTCGATGTTTTGACAAACGATGTATCCATATTTGAGCATGAAATATAAAACCCGTGATGGCGTATTACCATCCAGAAAAAAACAAATAAAAACCAGAACCAGAACACCTTTACCTACCATTAAAATGGGCCATCCCACTGGTGCTCGTCTTGTAGTGACCTGGTATGGTTACTGTTTGCCGAAATCCCTATTCCACGCTCGCTGCGTCCTAATGTTGACCAAACGCACAGGTTCAACTGCACTGGCCGGCCCATTTAACTGTTCTCGTTTGCTTTATTTTTGACAACCTTCCTGTTCGGTTATACCAGTTTCGGCAACCTTCTAGAAGGTTCTCTGAACCGGTTTTCCCATGTTTCTTTTTTTCCTTTTCCTTTTTGTTTTTTAGTTCACTTTTCTCCCTTTTCTATCTCTTTTACTTTTAAAAGTTTTCCTTTTTTTCTGTTTTCTTCTTCTCCTTATTGTTTCTTTTAAAGATTTTAAATTATTTTGTGGTTTTCCAAAATTGTTCATGATTTCCAAGAAATATTCAAAAAATTAAAAAAGTTCACATTCCAAAAAAATTAATAATTAAAACTATTTTTGCATTATTCAAAATTTGTTATTATTATTCAAGAACTCTTAGAAATTTTCAAAACTATTTAGATTTCAAAAATATGTTCAAAATTTCTTAAAATGTTCAAGCTTATTAAAGTTTGTTTTAAAAAAATATTTGGAATTTCATAAAAATGTTCATAGTTTCCAAATTTGTTCATGTTTTTAAACATATTTTCGTACAAACAGGAATAAAATTTGAAATTTCATATATTTTTTAAAACACAAGCATTTTTTATCTGTAATTTTTTACATTGTGAATTTTTAAAAAAACTATGAACGAAATTTTGAAACATGAAAAAATGCAGCATTTCTTGAAATGTTTGGCTTTTGGGGTGAAATTATGAGGTTTTTCCCTAAAATTTTAAACCTTTTTCAAGAACCAATAGCTAGTAAAGAAAGAAAATAAAAAACGGCTATATAGTAACCTTTGTGTTACATACGTCTGTTGCATTACACATTGTGCTACACTACCCGCCAATGGTTAGCCGAACTGCCATGTGTGCATCACACCCTTATTGGACACGGAGCTCCCATGGTCGGAACAATATGTACTCGGGGAGCTCCCATAGCTAAGGATCATTGTCGGTGTCAAACCGGCGGATGTCGGATAGGGGGTCCCGAACTGTGCGTCTAAGGCGGATGGTACAGGAGGCAGGGGACACGATGTTTACCCAGGTTCGGGCCCTCTTGATGGAGGTAAAACCCTACGTCCTGCTTGATTGTTCTTGATGATATGAGTATTGCAAGAGTTGATCTACCACGAGATCAGAGAGGCTAAACCCTAGAAGCTAGCCTATGGTCTGATTGTATGTTGTCCTATAGACTAAAACCCTCTGGTTTATATAAACACCGGAGGGGGCTAGGGTTACACAAGGTCGGTTACAAATGAGGAGATATACATATCCGTATTGCCTAGCTTGCCTTCCACGCCAAGTAAAGTCCCATCCGGACACGAGACGAAGTCTTCAATCTTGTATCTTCATAGTCCAACAGTCCGGCCAAAGGATATAGTCCGGCTGTCCGGAGACCCCCTAATCCAGGACTCCCTTAGTAACCCCTGAACCAGGCTTCAATGACGATGAGTCCGGCGCGCAGCGTTGTCTTCGGCATTGCAAGGCGGGTTCCTCCTCCGAATACACCGTGGAAGAGTCTGAATGTAAGGATAGTGTCCGACCCTGCAAAAATAAGTTCCACATACCACCGTAGAGAGAATAATATTTCCACAAATCTAATCTGCTGACACGTTTTGACAGCATGACATCACACCATGGCCCGGTTATTATTCGAACCGCTTTTCTCAACCAGCTCCGCACATATCGTGAGGCGGTTTTCTTGATACATCTTGTTAAAGCAGAGATCGTGTTCCCCTTATCGCGAGATTCTCATCAATACGGGCGTGGGTAACCCAACCGCGCCATCAATTACGACACCTGGGGAATAAGCGGGTTTTGCCAGGCAAGTGGGGAGACTCATCGCCTCCTCCACCCTTATAAAGGGACAAAGATTTACTTTTTTTACCCATGCCTTCTTCTCGCTTACCCATTCCCGCACACTCGAGCTCTAGCGCCCAAGCTCGCGTTCTTCTTCTCGAACCACTCCAATCATGTCCGGAGCAAGAGGCAAGTGGATGGTCTCCTCCATCACGGAGGAGAACATCAAAAGGTTGTGGGAAGCCGGATACTTGGCCGCGGATATCGCGCACCGGCTGCCAAACGCGGCACAGATCGTCCCCACGCCCGAACCCCATGAGAGGGTAGTTTTTCTTACCCATTTCGTCCGCGGACTGGGATTTTCTTTCCATCCGTTTGTCCGCGGGCTCATGTTCTACTACGGGCTGGATTTTCATGATCTGGCCCCCAATTTCATCCTCAACATCTCGGCGTTTATCGTCGTGTGCGAGGCCTTCCTTCGTATTAGGCCCCACTTCGGCCTATGGCTGAAAACCTTCAATGTCAAACCGAAGGTGGTGAGTGGCCAGCAAGCAGAGTGCGGAGGCGCCATGGTGGGCAAAATGCCTAATATCATCTAGATCGAGGGCACCTACATGGATACCGTAAAGGGGTGGCAATCGGGATGGTTCTACATCACCGAGCCACGCGACTCCAACTGGGTGGCGGCCCCCAAATTTCGATCTGGAATCCCCACGCGGCTCACCTCCTGGAAAAAGAAGGACCTGTCCTGGGGTTCCGTGGTAGAGCTGACCGGACTCCAGACCTGCATCCAGAACATGACGAACAAGAAAATCAAGCTTGTCAATGTGGTCCAGGTTATGCTCTTCCACCGGATCCTTCCGTGCCAACGATGGGCATTTGTTTTGTGGGAGTTCGACTCGTCCAAGCACTAGATGCTGCAAGAGCTCTACGACATGACGCACGAGGACGTCTGGAGTGTGTTGTTCAAGGGCGCCGAGATGCCTCCCTCCCTTACCGAGGACCGCGGACTCAGCGTAAAGCACCACGCCCATCTGGTAGGATTTTATATATCTCAGGGTATTTATTCGCCATGGTTTAGTCATGTGCTGGATCTAAGTTTTCATGTCATTAACAGGACTGGATAGCGACAGCGGAGCAACTTGATTGCCCAGCCCCCCTGCCCGAAGATCCTGCAGACGCTCTTCTAACGAACATGCTGACTCCAGCGCCTTACGAGGTGCCGGAAAAGAAGGCCAAGGGGAAGGCCACGGGGACCCGAAAGGGTCTCCGGCGCAAGGTCATATCGGGCTCGTCGTCCGATGACTCCGACGTGCACTCCTCCCACGGAAACAAGGAGGAGGAGAAAAGCTCTACCCCCCAGCCGGGGGAGACAAGAAAAGGAAGGCCGACCCATCCCAGGAGGCCGAAGGGTCCAAGAAGGGAAAGACCCTCCCTCCGAACTGTGCCACGACAACCGCCGACAGCGGCGACGAGTGGCTACCCAGGGACAAGCCCCTGGCGAAGTCGTAAGTGTCCGGATACCATAGTACTTCATGGTATGTTTTATTATACTGCCTTTCCTCATGCCGAACATGATTACGCAGTCCGTCCCGAGCTCATCTTGGCGTACCTTCTTCGAGCGGCTCTTTGGACTCGTCGGATATGAACAGCGGTTCTCCTCCGACGGCTTCCACCCCTCGCCCTACGGACAACGCTGAGGTGTTGTCTCAAAAGGCACCGAGCCAAGGGGAGGTGATCCTGGGGGCGCCTCACGGCGACCTCCTGGACCCTGGGTACCAAGGGAGCGAGGCTCCTACGGGCTTCGAGTTCGGGCCCCAGTCGGACACTGCGCCGGAACCTTCGATGGTTCCAGACTCCGGCAGGCGGTCCCCCATTAAGGGGGGCCAACCATCCGTGACGGTGTCCTCTGTCCAACCAGAGGCACCGGACACCGAAGCGCTTCGCAGCGCTTCCATCGCAGAAGAGCACCACACTATCATGAGTGCCGTGGTCGAGAAGGTCCAGTCTGCCAAAAACGGACTAGCCGAAGCTTGCGCCAGCCTCCTAACAGGCTTTGAGGTAAGCATTCAAAATATAAGAAAACTAGCGGGGTGACCTGCGAATTTGCACGGCTAGACTTTCCATATAACGATCATTATGTGAAACTTGACTTTGACATGGTCTCGAGGAAACAATTTGAGAGTGTTGCTTTAATTTTTTACTTCCTCTTTCAAAATAAGGGTCTTAACTTTCGTAGAATTTATTAAAATTAGTAGAAAGCTAAGACACTTCTTTTGGGACAGAGGTAGTCTTTTTTTACTGGTGTGTAGTTAGACACCAAATTAGTTGGAAACACCTGGTTCTAATGCATTCTTTCTCAAATATAAAAATTGGATAAATAAAAAAATTCATGGCTCACACATTTTCTTCATTCATCTCATCATTACGTGGATTTTTTATATTCGATTAATGAATTGTGGTGCATTCAAATTATTCCACAACACTCATTCTACTATATAATGTGACCTTTGGTTTCCAAAAACAATGCTTTATGGTCTACTCAACTAATTAATATCATGTCTTGATTGCCGCATATACTCATTGAATGCAAAAGAAAAATCTCTATACCTTAGTCCAGTCATATATTGTCTTTTTCCGGTCTTGCACATGTTATTAGTACTTATTTCTATTTTTCAAGTTAGAAATAAAAAATATATATTGCATATGAAAATTTTCTTTTAACCTTTATTATTATCACATTTTTTAAAAAACAAAACCACTTTTAGTGGTGTTATACCTGGCAATATTATATGTATAACAAATCTTATATCTCCATAAGTATATACTCTTTTATCCTTACAGCCCTCCCAACATTTTCTTATGGAGATATATACTTATGGAGATATAAGATTTTGCTGTAAAGATAAAAGAGTTTATACATTGGTAAAGGTCGCAGCGAGTGATGCAAAATGTTGGTAAGATCATTTACATTTACTGCAAAAGTAAGATCCAGATTTGCATTTTGTTCTATAGACAACAGCGGGTAAAACATATCAAATGTCACGATTTCCAGGTCTGAAGGAATCACATAGGGAGTATATGTACATGTACCTTCTGGTAAGCATTCTGATGAGATGTTAAGATAAATATAAGAAAAGGCTTAATAAGGCCTTTGATGAAATTGACATAAGAATCATGATGTACTATTTTCACTTCACTATCTCATTAAACTGAAGCTATAAACACTTTTCATAAATGCACTTTGCTATACTATTTTTATCTGAACAAACAATTACCTTATGGAATAAGATATAAAATCAGTCCATATAAATAGCCTCCAGGAAAGCATATCTAACATATAGAAGGTAGTTGTAAAGTACATCTTTTTCATCTGAAATTTTCTGCAGAATGTAAAATATTTTTAATAGCATTTCAAGTTATAATAGGAACTAACAGGATGTTTCATGATAAGAATAAAAAAAATATTTACTAACTGACTGACAAATAAATGTATGAGTGAATTGAATAGTATTTGTATTGAAAAGCTTACTCCAACATGAATCCTTTTGACATCGAATTGTTTGCTCTCTTCATGGAGATCATAAGCTCGAGGTAGACATATCACTGAAAGTAGTAAAGATGGTTAGTAGAAACCCACAATTAGTAGCAGAAAAAGATCATATCAAAGTGTGTACAGTCCAATAAAGTAGAAATCTGAAGTATGATTATAGTGCGTACATAAGGACTCGAGACCAGATCAAAGTGTCTACACTGATATAATAGGCTGCTCTTATCTCATAAGTCTCATGATTTGCAAGCTGCACTACATTTAAACATCATTTTGCTTTCTATAGATTGTATTGAATCTCCCATCTCAGTAACAATTTTAGAATACAAAAATCTGTATACGTATGGAACAGAAACTCCTTTGATTTTGTTCCTCTTCCTTTTATTATGGACTGATACTACAACCACAAAACTCCTCACATCTGTTGCATTGGTTATTCGTGCCTTTCTCTTGAGCTTACCAATAAAATATATTTATAAATAGTTAGAACACTGCTCTGAACATGTTGGCATAAACCAAAAAATGCGAGGTTACATATATAAAGAACCTACAGAAAACTGGGAAGAAAAAACATAACATTCAATAGTTAACTTTCAAGTATTCTGATGTCGACTTGGTACAAACTCCAGTAGTAGAACAACATTATGTTGACAACAGGCTCTGAAATCAACATGTACATACAAATTACAATCATCCTTAAGTGTTTTCATGTTCTCATGACAACACAATTGAACCAATTTGAATAGTCAACATATTCGTAGGTGTAAATAACGGGTAGATGTGCTGATTCTATGAAGGTAATGCCAAGGACTCCACCTTGCTACTATTAATACATGTGATGATTTTGTGAAGGCAATCTCAAGGAATAGAGGCTCCTGCAGAAACTCTTATCCTTCTCATCCTTGGTACAGAATAAAGCGTAGGGCATCCATGCAAGTAATTACGAATCCAGCCGATAGAGCCCTGCTGCCGAGCCACAACTCTGATGTATAGGCTATGATCATCGATAAAAGCCTGTGTCCTTTTCACAAATATGATGTATAGGCTATGATCATTGGACAATGTAAAAACCAAATCTAATTGGAACAATAGCAACAAAATATGAGGAGCCTGCAGATCTCCTTCTAGGTAAAAACGCTCATGAGCAGCATCAGGTTTCGGACAGATGACCATGGAGGCGCTGGTGACGTTCGCGCACATGCTATGATCATCGATAGAACCATGTGTCCCTACCACAAATCTGATGTATATGCTATGATCATCGGATAATCTAAGAACCAAATCTAATTAGGAAAGCTGATTGGAATAATACCAATGCAATTTGAGGAGGCTGCAGATCTCGTTCGGGGTAAATATACTGGTGAGCTACATCAAGTTTTGGAAAGATGACCATGCTGGTCCTGGCGACGCGCGTGCCTGAGCTCGGAGGTGCCCATCATCAACATGCAAAAGAGAATTGACACCGGAGTTGCTGGTGATGGACGACCATGGGTAGGTTAAGGTCTTGACGGCGCTGAGGTGGAAAGATGTTTTTGTGCTCTCCTAGGAAACGTATCGTGGAGAGGAAGGTCCAGGAAGGTATGTGCCATCTCGTGATGTGTTGTTACGTGTTTTTTAACACAGTGTTGTTACGTGGTTGATTAGGAGAGTATATACTGTTTGGTTTCTCCTAGAATTAATGTGAGAACTCCAAAGTTTCCTTGAAATCTGCACCGAATAAATTAAATAATTGTACGTATCCTTGTTGTGCGCGGTTTGAATTCCTAACTGCACGTAGACTATTTCTTTTGTGTTAAAAAAACAGACTATTTCTATTACAGATTTGTTTTTCTTTTCATGTATTCTAGCCTACGTTTTCCATCATAGATTTTTGTACGTGACAGACATCTCATGTGCAACACAATGTATGCATGTACCCAATATATTCTTATGCAACGTTATATCTTTAAATCTTAACCGTCTATATCTAAAATTAACGGTTGAGGTAATTTAATCTGTGTGGAAGAATGTGGTAGCTTATTTGTCTTCTGTATTATGTATATGATAGAAGATTTCCCTCAAGTGGATGACCTAAGGTTTATCAATCCGTAGGAGGCGTAAGATGAAAATGGTCTCTCTCAAGCAACCCTGCAACCAAATAACAAAGAGTCTCTTGTGTCCCCAACACACCCAATACAATGGTAAATTGTATAGGTGCACTAGTTCGGCGAAGAGATGATGATACAAGTGGTATATGGATGATAGATAAAGGTTTTTGTAATCTGAAAATATAAAAACAGCAAGGTAACTAATGATAAAAGTGGGCACAAACGGTATTGCAATGCTAGAAAACAAGGCCTAGGGTTCATACTTTCACTAGTGCAAGTTCTCTCAACAATAATAACATAATTGGATCACATAACTATCCCTCAGCATGCAACAAAGAGTCACTCCAAAGTCACTAATAGCGGAGAACAAACGAATAGATTATGGTAGGGTACGAAACCAGCTCAAAGTTATTCTTTCCAACCAATCAGTTGGGCTATTCCTATAAGTGTCACAAACAGCCCTAGAGTTCGTACTAGAATAACACCTTAAGACACAAATCAACCAAAACCCTAATGTCACCTCAAGTATCCGTGGGTATGATTATACGATATGCATCACACAATCTCATATTCATCTATTCAACCAATACATAGGACCTCAAAGAGTGCCCCAAAATTCCTACCAAAGAATCACGACGAAAACGTGTGCCAACCCCTATGCATAGGTTCATGGGCGGAACACGCAAGTTGATCACCAAAACATACATCAAGTGAATCACGTGATATCCCATTGTCACCACAGATACGCACGGCAAGACATACATCAAGTGTTCTCAAATCTTTAAAGACTCAATCCGATAAGATAACTTTCAAAGGGGAAACTCAATCCATTACAAGAGAGTAGAGGGGGAGAAAACATCATAATATCCAACTATAATAGCAAAGCTCGCGATACATCAAGATCGTATCACCTCAAGAACACGAGAAAGAGAGAGAGAGAGAGAGAGAGAGAGAGAGAGAGAGAGATCAAGCACATAGCTACTGGTACATACCCTCAGCCCTGAGGGAGAACTACTCCCTCAGCCCTGAGGGAGAACTACTCCCTCCTCATCATGGAGAGCACCGGGATGATCAAGATGGCCACCGGAGAGGGATTCCCCCTTCGGCAGGGTGCCGGAATGGGTCTAGATTGGCTTTTGGTGGCTACGGAGGTTTCTGGCAGTGGAACTCCCGATCTATTGTGCTCCCCGATCGTTTTAGGGTATATGGGTATATATGGGAGGAAGAAGTACATCAGGGGAGCCAGAGGGGCCCACGAGGGTGGAGGGCACGCCCAGGGGGTGGGCGCGCCCCCCTGCCTCGTGGCTTCCTCGTTGATCCCCTGACATGCACTCCAAGTCTTCCGGGTTGCTTCCGTTCCAAAAATAAGTTCCGTTAAGTTTCAGGTCAATTGGACTCCGTTTGATTTTCCTTTTCTGTGATACTCTAAAACAAGGAAAAAACAGAAACTGGCACTGGGCTCTGGGTTAATAGGTTAGTCCCAAAAATTATATAAGATAGCATATAAATTCATATAAAACATCCAAGGTTGATAATATAATAGCATGGAACAATAAAAAAATATAGATACATTGGAGACGTATCAGTACATATCACCACCCCCCACACTGTTTGCCACAACTTGGCAAATAAGAGTGGCAAAAGCGGTGACTTCCAGGGGAGTCCGCCTTATAAATCGTATCATCTAATGCGATATCTATTTTGGAACATCAGGGGATGTGGGCACGCTGGTCGTCGTTCCCAGCTTAGAGAGTATATGGCGCGCAAGCAGATCGACGTGGTAGCGCTAAAGGAAATGATCAAATCCGAATTTTTGTTTAGAGATCTTGCGGCCTTCGACCCCTTACAGCGCTTCTCATGGGGCTGGGTTCCCTCGCTTGGCCACTCTGGTGGCCTCCTTCTGGGATGTAATAATGATGTGTGTGATGTTGTATCGTGGGAGTTGGGTGCTTTTTTCATTTTTGCAATGATTAAGCATCGAGTTACTTTGGCGACTTGGGCGATTGTATGCGCGTATGGCCAGCAGATCACTCCCGTTCAGCTGATTTCTTGAGGGAAATCCAAGCTTTGGTAGGGGCCAAGCAAGCCGGCGCCATCCCCATCATCTTGGGGGGTGATTTCAACCTTATTTGGTCTGATGCAGACAAGAACAATAGCAATATTGATTGGCCTCGGGTCATGATGTTTAACAACACCACTGCCGTGATGGCGCTTAGGGAAGTGGCTAGGACAGGCGCTAGATACACTTGGACTAACAAGCAATTAGCCCCGGTGCGTAGTATGTTAGATCGGGTTTTCATCTCGTCGGACTGGGAAGTTCTCTTCCCCTTATGCATGCTTACGGCCGAAACGCGCATCGGTTCTGATCACGTCCCGCTTATCCTAGCCTCTGGGGAAGATAGGATTAAGCGTAGCCCTCATTTCTACTTCGAAACGGGTTGGTTTTAAGCCGAGGGCTTTATTCCTATGGTTATCGCCCACTGGGAGCAAGCGATCGCCTTGGGGGGGGAGCGTGGCCCCTTGGACCACTGGATTGCGGTGTCAGGTACACTGTGATCTTTTCTCCGTGGATGGGGTGCCAACCACGGCAGCGAGGCGAAACGGGCTAGGGAAGCCCTTATTGAGGAAATCAAACTCCTCGATGACCTAGCCGACTCGAGAGCGTTTTCTAAGGCGGAATGGGTTAACCATTACGCCCTCGAAAACCAGGTGCTCTCCATCCTTAGGGAAGAAGAGGAGTACTGGCGCCGTAGGGGCGGTGTCAAGTGGGTCACGAAGGGCGATGCTAACACGGGCTATTTCCACGCGTATGCTAATGGCCGCAAGCGCAAATGCTCGATCCTTAGGCTTCAATCTGATCAAGGAGTGTTAGTTCGTCAAAACGAGATCTCGGCCCACATCTACGACTATTTCCTTGGCTTGTTAGGAACAGCTGAGGAGAAGCCGCTGCGACTCCAGACTGACCTGTGGGGGCAGGAGGCCCGGGTCTCGCAGGCAGAAAATGATCTGCTGGCTCTTTCTTTCTCCACGGACGAGATTGATTTGGCCATTGGTTCCATGAAGCCTGATACGACGCCCAGCCTCGACGGCTGGCCGATACCTTTTTTCAGGCGCTGTTGGCCTAATGGTGAAAGGGTTGTTCTATGACATTATTAACGGGTTTGTGTTAGGTTCGGTAGACATCTCGCGCCTGAACTTTGGTGTCATTAGTTTGATCCCAAAGGTCAAGGGGGCGACTCGATTAAGAAATACCGGCTGATTACCCTTATTAACGTCCCCTTCAAAATATGCGCAAAGGCTTATTTGACGAGACTTACCCCTGTCGCTCAATGTGTGATCAATAGGAGCCAATCGGCGTTCCTGAAAGGCCACAACATCCTTGAGGTTCCGGTAGTGCTTCAGGAAATTGTACATGAGCTCAAATGTACTAAGCAACAGGCTGTGCTCCTCAAACTAGATTTCGAGAAAGCCTACGATCGAGTGAACTGGGAGTTCATCCGTGACGTCCTAATTCGAAAGTGCTTTGAATCAGGTTTTGTACACCGCATCATGCATCTGGTCTCGAGGGGGGCAGATTGCTGTGTCAATTAACATAGAAGTAGGGAACTTCTTCCACAACAAGTGTGGCCTAAGACAAGGGAACCCTATCTCCCCCTTGATCTTTAACCTTGTGGCGGACGCCCTCTCGTCCATGATCGATAAGGCGAAGGGTGCCGGGCATATCCGTGGAGTGGTCTCTCACCTCATCCCGGGTGGTGTCATGCATCTCCAATACATGGATGACATGATGTTGCTTTTCGAGCCCGAAGATTACAACATTGCTTCCATCAAGCTCATCCTCTTAGCTTTCGAAGTGATCTCGGGCCTCAAGATCAACTTCCTTAAGAGCGAGGTTATCGCCATTGGGATGGTTGATCCTGAGGCGAACTATGTCGCCAACCTACTTAATTGCAAGCAAGCTAGGGAGCTTCCCAATTAGGTACCTGGGCCTCCCGATCTCAGACAAACACATCTCCATTCATGATTGGGAGCCCCTTTATGGTAAGGTGGCGAACAGGGTCAGCCCTTGGCGCGGTAGGTTCATGTCCTCTGTCGCTAGGCTAATCCTAACAAGCACTAGCCTCTCCTCGCTTCCCATGTTTACCATGGGGATGTTCCTTCTCGCTGATGGCGTCCACGCCAAGCTTGACACTCCTAGGTCTAAGTTCTTTTGGGAAGGAACAAGGACCAAAAAGAAGTACCACCTAGTTAAGTGGGTCGTAGTTTGCAGACACAAAATTTTGGAGGGCTAGGGATCCTTAACTCCAAACTGATGAACGTGGCCCTTCTTATGAAGTGGGTATGGAAGCTCTCGCAAAATGAGCAAGGGCTCTGGGCAGTGATCCTTGGGGCGAAATACTTCCCCGACAGAAACTTCCTCACTTTAAAAGCCAAAGGTTCGACCTTGTGGAATGGGATCCAGGCGATAAAACTGGCTTTTTCACTAGGAGCTCAGTTTTGAGTTAACAACGGTAGGTCAACTTGCTTCTGGTTTGATTCCTGGTGTGGATCTAAACCGTTGTGGCAAAGCCACATGCCGCTTTACCGCCTAAGCACTAACACCGATATTCTAGTAGCAGACGCGCTGAGATCCTCACCGCCAACTATTTCATTCATGCAACCACTTACCGACACAGAGCGCGTGTCCTAGGAGGGGTTGTGCCCCATGTTGTCTGGTATAGTGCTGAACTCCGAGCACGACGTTGTCTCTTGGTCACTCACAAACTCCAGAAAGTTTTCAGTAAAGTCTCTTTACGCCAAGTTAACGGAGGGCCCAACTCTTGACATAGCTAGGGGCTGTGGAAAGTGGCCATCCCCCTCAAAATCAAGGTGTTCTTGTGGCAAATGTTCCGCGACCGGCTCCCCTCTTCGAACAACATGGCCAAAAGAAACGGGTCGTCAGATTGGTCCTGTGTGGTCTGTGGGGCCCACGAGGATGCCAACCACATTTTCTTTAACTGTCACCTAGCTCGTTTCGCTTGGAGCGTGGTCCGGGAAGCCTTCGCTCAAAACTGGAACCCTCACTCCGATGGGGAGTTACGCGCCATTCTCAGCGCCCATAGGGGCGGTTTCGCCCGAGTCCTTTGGCGTTGTGTAGGGGCGCTGTTGTGGTCTCTCTGGACCACCCGTAACAAATTACTATTGAACACAAGTTCCCTTCCCATCCTGCTGACATTATTTTCAAATGCCATTTGTTCCTTCAGACTTGGATGCTGTTGGGGAAACTGTGGGACACTAAGCGGATGGAAGAAGCCATGGAGAGGATCTGCGCCGTTCAGATAGTTGCTCGACAATGCTCCCTATGGATGTTCTGTGGGAGTTCTACTCCTTCTCGCTGGCTGTTTAGACTTCCTTGCTTTTATTTCAGGCTTCGTCCGGTTGCATGTATTATGACTTGGGCCTCGACCATGTGGTTTGTTAGTATGTTTCGAATTTGGATGCTGCCTGTTGGTGGGTTTTATTAATTTAAAGCCGAACGCTTCTTGTGTCTTCATTCTAAACAAAAGATTTGTCGCAGGGCACTGCTTTGCGTCAGTCGACAGGCTGGAGCTTGTGTTGGTCGCCTGCTGATTGCTCGATCTGGTCGTGTGTGCCCGTCAGATCTCCGTCCCCCCTTGTCCCCCACGACTCGCATGCCTCACGTGTCTCCCACCTCCAACTTCAAACCACTCCGCTCCTATCCTCATCTCCTCATGCCAACTTGCCTTGCATCATTGAAGAGATCGCTGATTACAGCAACTCATGCCTTCCCTCGGTGTAGCAGTGCAGACACAACACCCACAACTCTGGTGCCAGCTCCCACCACCCATGGTCGCACCACTGCATCGCCATGATGTACAGGCTCGTCGCTGGCAGAATCTCTGTCATAGGATCAACCACCACTGGTTCTAGCATCGCCTAAGCACGCTTGCAACATCCATGACCCATCGTAACTTTGGCTCGTGCCGGTCTAACACCATCCACCGCTGGTTCTAGCCTCGGTGACAAACAGTGGTAGCACCATCATTGCCTGGTTCCAGCATGGGCGACCAATAGTGGGAGCACCATAGTTGCCTGGTTCCAACATTGGTGACCAATGGTGGTGGTGTAGGGGAACGTATTATGCAACAAAAATTTATACTACACAATCACAAAAGAAACACTATGAAGATGGCGGTAATGATCAAACTCACCGACGAGGAAAGTAGCGGAAACGTGAAGATTTGGTGCAGCACAATCATTCCCGCAGCTAGGTTATACCTTCGAGCCGTGAGAATGTTCTCAGAGATGAGATTTAAAGTACATGACCCGTCCCAGGTATCCACACGATCCATAATAATAGTTCAGCAAAGTTTCGACATTTAGGAAGAAAAACTTCAAGAAAATTGATACGTCTCCAACGTATCTATAATTTTTGATTGCTCCATGCTATATTATCTATTGTTTTGGACTATATTGGGCTTTATTTTCCACTTTTATATTATTTTTGGGACTAACCTATTAATCGGAGGCCCAGCCCAGAATTGCTGTTTTTTGCCTATTTCAGTGTTTCGGAGAAACATAATATCAAACGGACTCCAAACGGAATAAAACCTTCGGGAACGTGATTTTCTCACCGAACGTGATCCAGGAGACTTGGACCCTACTCCAAGGAGTCAAAGAGGTGGTCACGAGGGTGGGGGGCGCCACCCCTAGGGTGCGCCCCCTGCCTCGTGGGCCCCTCGGTGCTCCACCGACATACTCCTTCCTCCTATATATACCTACATACCCCCAAACGAACAGATACGGAGCCAAAAACCTAATTCCACCGCCGCAACTTTCTGTATCCACGAGATCCCATCTTGGGGCCTGTTCCGGAGCTCCGCCGGAGAGGGCCGTCATCACGGAGGGCTTCTACATCATCATGGCCCCTCCGATGAAGTGTGAGTAGTTTACCTCAGACCTTCGGGTCCATAGTTAGTAGCTAGATGGCTTCTTCTCTCTTTTTGGATCTCAATACAAAGTTCTCCCCCTCTCTCGTGGAGATCTATTCGATGTAATCTTCTTTTTGCGGTGTGTTTGTTGAGACCGATGAATTGTGGGTTTATGATCAAGTCTATCTATGAATAATATTTGAATCTTCTCTGAATTTTTTTTATGTATGATTGGTTATCTTTGCAAGTCTCTTTGAATTATCCGTTTGGTTTGGCCAACTAGATTGGCAGTTCTTGCCATGGGAGAAGTGCTTAGCTTTGGGTTCGATCTTGCGGTGTCCTTTCCCAGTGACAGAAGGGGCAGCAAGGCACGTATTGTATCGTTGCCATCGAGGATAACAAGATGGGGTTTATTTCATATTGCATGAATTTATCTCTCTACATCATGTCATCTTGCTTAAGGCGTTACTCTGTTTTTAACTTAATACTCTAGATGCATGCTGGATAGCGGTCGATGAGTGGAGTAATAGTAGTAGATGCAGAATCATCTCGGTCTACCTGTCACAGACGTGATGCCTATATACATGATCATGCCTAGATATTCTCATAACTTTGCTCAATTCTGTCAATTGCTCAACAGTAATTTGTTCACCCACCGTAGAATACTTATGCTCTTGAGAGAAGCCACTAGTGAAACCTATGGCCCCCGGGTCTATTCTCATCATATCAATCTCCATCACTTTAATCTTGTTTTGCTTTTTTACTTTGCCTTTACTTTTTACTTTGCATCTTTATACCAAAAATACCAAAAATATTATATCTATCAGATCTCACTCTCGTAAGTGACCGTGAAGGGATTGACAACCCCTAATCGCGTTGGTTGCGAGTAGCTATCGTTTTGTGCGGGTACGAGGGACTTGAGCATGGCCTCCTACTGGATTGATACCTTGGTTCTCAAAAACTAAGGGAAATACTTACGCTACTTTGTTGCACCATCCCTTCCTCTTCGGGGAAAACCAACGCAAGCTCAAGAGGTAGCAAAAACTATAGAGAGAGGAAGCCTAGCGACGCTTCTTGTCTAGTTAGGTGTCTAATTCTATTAGACCAATTAGATCAATATTAGAGGTAGTCTGATTAGAATCCTAAACACTTAGGCCAATTATACAAGGAGAGCGTGGAGTGATTGCGTCTTGAACTACGTCGGTATTTCCCCAAAGAAGAAGGGATGATGCAGCACAACTACGGTAGGTATTTCCCTTAGTGATGAGACCAAGGTTATTGAATCAGTAGGAGAACCACACAACACTATGTGAATGGCACCTACACACAAAGAACAAATACTTGCAACCCAACGTAAAAGAGGGGTTGTCAATCCCTCCTAGGTAAAAGATAGGTAAAAATTGTAGTAGATTGGATAAATAGATCTCACGGGAACACGAGATAAAGTAAATAACAATAAATTGCATCAAGGTATTTTTGGGTTTTTGGATTAATAGATCTGAAAATAAAAGCAAATAAAAATAGATCTCGAAGGCAAATATAATAAAGAAGAGACCCGGGGGCCATAGATTTCACTAGTGGCTTCTCTCGAGAAAAATAGCATAGAGTGGGTAAACAAATTACTGTTGGGCAATTTATAGAACTTCAAATAATCATGATGATATCCAGGCAATGATCATTATATAGGCATCACGTCCAAGATTAGTAGACCGACTCCTACCTGCATCTACTACTATTACTCCACACATCGACCACTATCCAGCATGCATCTAGTGTATTAAGTTCATGGAGAAACAGAGTAATGCAATAAGAACGATGACATGATGTAGATAAGATCTATTTATGTAGAAATAGACCCCATCTTGTTATCCTTAATAGCAACGATACATACGTGTCGATTCCCCTTCTGTCACTGGTATCAAGCACCGTAAGATCGAACCCATCACAAAGCACCTCTTCCCATGGCAAGAAAAATGGATCTAGTTGGCCTAACTAAACCAAAGATTCGAAGAAGAAATACGAGGCTATAAGTAATCATGCATATAAGAGATCAAAAGACTCAAATAACTTTCATGGATAAAAACATAGATCTGATCATAAACTCAAAGTTCATCGGATCCCAACAAACACACCAGAAAAATAGTTACATTAAATAGATCTCCAAGGGACCATTGTATTGAGAATCAAGAGAGAGAGAGAGAAATCCATCTAGCTACTAACTACGGACCCGTAGATCTACAATGAACTACTCACGCATCATCGGAGACGCACCAATGATGATGATGAACCCCTCCGTGATGGTGTCTAGATTGGATCTGTGGTTTCTCAAACTTGCGGCGGCTGAAATTGATTTTCGTTGACTCCCCTAGGGTTTTTGGAATATCGGGGTATTTATATAGCAAAGAAGCGGTGCGGGAGGCCACCGAGGTGGGCATAACACACCTGGGCATGCCTGGGCCCCCAGGCGTGTCCTGGTGGGTTGTGCTCCCCTCGGGGCACCCCTCTAGTACTTCTTCGGCCCATCTTGAGTCTTCTGGTCCAGAAAAAATCTCCAAAAAGTTTCACTGCGTTTGGACTCCATTTTGTATTGATTTTCTGCGAAGTAAAAAACAAGCAAAAAATAGCAACTGGCACTGGGCACTATGGCAATAGGTTAGTCCCAAAAAATGATATAAAGTTGCTATAAAATGATTGTAAAACATTCAAGAATGGTAGTATAACAACATGGAACAATCAAAACATTTAGATACGCTGGAGACGTATCATGGAGCTATGAGGGAGATATCCCCTTTGGATTTGTGTGTTGCAAGAGTGATCTCTCCACACATATATATTTGTGGAGAGGGAGGACTCCTTCCTTATGCTAATTCAGCCTAGACCTACCTTATGGAAGTGGTGCCCATGTGGGCCGCACAGGCCCCACTAGAGGTGCTCATATAATGGCGGCACTAGGGTGGCCCATGAGGCACCAGGACGCGCCTAGGGCGTAGGGAGCGCCCTGGTGGCTTGTGGGACCCACGTGGATCCATTTCACCTAACTCCGCCTCTATAAATTCTCCAAAATCAGGAAACCAACAGAGGAGTCCACGAAATACTTTTTCCTCCGCCGCAAGTTCCTATTCTCGAGAGATCCCATCTGGAGGCCTTTTCCGGCACTCTACCAGATCAATCATGGAGGGGCTCTACATCAACCTGCTGCCCTTCCGATGATGTGTGAGTAGTTTACCATAGACCTACGGGTCCATATTTAGTAGCTAGATGGCTTCTTCTCTCTATTTGATCATCAATACAATGTTCTCCTCAATGTTCTTGGAGTTCTATCCAGTGTAATCACTTTTTGCGGTGTGTTTGTTGGTATTCAATGAATTGTGAGTTTATGATCATATTATCCATGAATATTATTTTAGTTTTCTCTGAACTCTTTTATGCATGATTATTACAGCTTCGTATTTCTCCCCGATCTATTGATTTGGTTTGCCCAACTAGATTGATTTATCTTGCAATGGGAGAAGTGCTTTGGAATGGGTCCGATCCTGCGGTGCTCAATCCGAGTGAGAGAAAGGGACATGACACGTATTGTATCATTGCTATTAAGGATAAAACGATGGGGTTTATTTATGTGTGAGTTTATTTTGTCTACATCATGTCATCTTACTTAAGGAGTTACTCGGTTCTTTATGAACTTAATACTCTAGATGCATGCTGGATAGCGGTCGATGGGTGGAGTAATAGTAGTAGATGCAGAATCATTTCGGTCTACTTGTGTCGAACGTGATGCCTATATACATGATCATTCCCTTGGATATCATCATGACTATTTGCTTTTATATCAATTTCCCAACAGTAATTTCTTTACCTACATATGTTATTTTCAAGAGAGAAGCCTTTAGTGAAAACTATGGCCTTCGGGTCCACTTTAATCATACATTAAAAATCCTAAAAATACCTTGTTGCAATTTTACTTTATTTATTTTATTTTTTATTTTTGTTCGATCTATCTATCTATCTATCTATCTATCTATCTATCTATCTATCTATCTATCTATCTATCACCATACAATTTAATCTTGCAATTAACCGCCAAGGGATTGACAATCCCTTGTTCGCGTTGGTTGCAAGAATTTGTTATTTTGTGTGCAGGTGTTGTTAACGAGTTGTTGCATGATTCTCCTACTGGATTTATAACCTTGGTTTCATAACTGGGAAATACTTATCTCTACTATACAACATCATCCTCTCCTCTTCGGGGAAATCCCAACGCGGCTCACAAGTAGCAGGAAGAATTTCTGGCGCCGTTGCTGGGGATACATCATCAACATCTATCAAGTACCTACGCATAAGATTTCATCTCCTTGCATTTATTTTATTTGCCTTTGCCTCTCATTTTCATGTCCCCCACTTCTAAAAAGGTTTTAAAAATTACAAAAATATTTTCTGTTTTCTTGTTTGCTTCTTTGCTTGCTTGTTATCTTGTTTGCGTAGACATGATGTCTCAAGAAAATACAAAATTGTGTGATTTTTCCAATACTAATAATAATGATTTTATTATTAGTTTGATTGCTCTTCCCGCCTCTAGTGCGGAGACTTGTGATATTAATGCCGCTTTGTTAAACCTTGTTATGAAAGAACAATTTTCTGATAGTCTAAATGAAGATGCTGCATATCATCTTAACACTTTCATAGAATTGTGTGATATGCAAAAAAAGATATGGAAAATGATATTACAAAACTAAAATTATTCTCATTCTTATTGCGGGATCGTGCAAAATTTTGGTTTTCATATTTGCCACGAAATAGTATCGATTCCTGGGATAGCTATAAAGATGCTTTTATTACCAAGTATTTTTCTCCCGCGAAAATTATTTACCTCGGAAATCAAATTATGAATTTCAAGCAACTTGAGCATGAACATGTTGCCCGATCTTGGGAAAGGATGAAATTAATGATAAGAAATTGCCCTACTCATGGTTTAAATTTATGGATGATCATACAAAAAATTTATGCAAGATTAAATTTTGTTTCTAGAAATCTTTTAGATTCCACCGTGGGTGGTACTTTTATGGAGATTACATTGAGAGAAGCTACTAAGTGCAATGATAGTCCTAAAATAACATTGAGATTATGACATTATAAGAACGATCATATTGAATCGACCCAATCTTGTATGTTATGAATTGAGTTAATATCATTTGTAATCAATTTTAATAACACAGAGTGTTAACATGTGAATTGATCCTTAGACCATGATATTATCGTAGTCACTTCTTGCCGCATGGTGGGCTTTGGGGTTGCTCAAATATCACCTGTAACGCGGTGATCATAAGACAACTTACATGTTCATCGGAAAATTTGACAAGGGACTAGATAGCTTGAGAGTGGGATTTGCTCCTCCGACAATGGAGAGATATTCTTAGGGACCTCTGGGTGTGATTACATCAATCATCGCCTGGCCAGACACAGGTGACTTCTTCACGGGGATGCCAGAAAACAATAACGAGAAAGAAGAACAAAACCAGTAACGAGGATTTTGGTATAGTGAGCATGGTGATGACTCGGGAGGATGCCGACACATCCCGAGTTTTGTGAAGTGCTGTGAAGAAAAGGGAACATCACATAATAATCAAAGGTTCACTCGGGTATCATTCGTGTGCTCATAGGAATCGATATGGACGTCCACGGTTCCGTTGTAGGTCATTGAACAAACGATTTCGTTCATGTCTATGAGTTACCGAACCTACGGGGTCACAAAGTTAAGGCAATCACGATCTGATGATCGTTAGTATGACGGGAGTGATGAGAATATATTTATGGAATTAATTTATTAATATTCAGAATAGTTCTAAGAGGATCCAGAAGCGTTTCGGGGTCACCGGGAGGGTTTCGGTGAATATCGGGTAATAACAATAAATAATATATAGGTGGAAAAAGTTTCTGGGGATGTTAAATTATATATAATGATCTGGAAGTATTTATAACAATTTTATACTTAATTTATTATCAACATGCCTAAAAAGGCCAAGAGGTGGAAGGCATCTTGGGCCAACAAAGGCCCAAGTGGGGAAGGCGCCTCCTTCCAATTGGAAGGAGGCTGAATTGGAGGAGGGGGAGGCTCCTCCCCTCCTTAGGCCGGTACACCAAGAGGGACTCTTTCCCCCTTGGTGGCATCCGCTCCTCTCCCATCTATCCTATATATACATGAGGATTTGTGCTCTTTTGATACACAAGTTTTGGAGCCTCCTCTAGTTCTTCTAGTTCTAGTTCTTGTTGGTCCTAGTTGACTAATTAGAGCTAGACTAATTCTCATAATTAGAAGTCCCATGTGGTTCTAATCTCCTCCCTCTAATTCTCTGGCAACGATTAGCTCTGTACAATGAAGTGTTGTCGGATCGTGAAGGCTGCACGCTTGCAACCAAGTAGAGAGGTCGTGCTTTCGGTCTTCAGTTCGAGGGACTGTTCATGGGCGGTTCGCGGGATCGTTCATTGATGGTTCGAGGGACTTCAAGTATGAACTACACCGAAATGTTCTTCTTCCGCTGTAACTCGCTGACGGTAACGATCATGATCACAACCCCTTATGCATCTTCATATTGATCTTGGGTGTGCATAGGCGCGAAAATTTTATTTTCTACTACGTTTCCCAGCACCAAATTTGTTCTCATTACTCGTATCCGTGTTCCGGTATCCTGTGATCATGGTTACAAGTGTGTGACTAGACGATAATTAAACCGTAACACCGAGTGGGCCCATAGAGTATCTCTCTATCGTGAGAGGAGCAAATCCCAGCTTTGAACTATTGATATTGAGACATATGTTTTCGATATACCCGTAAGTCACCTTTATTCACATCCAGTTACGGCGTGACATTCGGTAAACCTAAAGTAACCATTCGGTATGTTTCTATACATTAATCTCATGGTCTAAGGACTAAGTAACCATGAACATGTTATATGAAAATATCGATAACATAACAAATAAAGCATCTCTCAAAAATTCGTAAGTTAGCTAGATCCTACTCAATTGTTCTGATAACAATTCTGTTCTCATTATTGATAGCATCCTAACAGTGCTCATGATCAAGAAAATAAGATCATCACCAATACATGAGCTAGTTTTAGAGGCATGACTAGGGATCAATAGGTGTTTATATTTTTGGGGTTTCCATTAAAACTCATATTCAAGAACCAATACAACTATAGCATAGAAATTTAAACTTAATAATACATTTATTATTGACTCTAGGGCATATTTCCATCAGGTAGTGATACGTCTCCAACGTATCTATAATTTTTGCTTGTTCCATGCTGTTATATTATCATTCTTGGATGTTTTACAATCATTTCATAGAAACTTTATATCATTTTTGGGACTACCCTATTGATATAGTGCCCAATGCCGCTTGGTGTTTTTTGCTTGTTTTTTACTTCGCAAAATATCAGTACCAAACGGAGTCCAAACGCAGCGAAACTTTTTGGAGATTTTTTTCTAGACCAGAAGACACCTGTTGGGCGAAAGAAGTACCAGAGGGGAGCTTCGAGGGGAGCACAACCCACCTGGGAGTGCCTGGGGGCCCAAGCGAGCCCTAGTGGGTTGTGCCCACCTCAGTCGCCTCCCACACTGCCCCTTTGCTCTATAATACCCCGAAAATCGAAAAACCCTAGGGGAGTCGACGAAACACAATTCCAGCCGCTGCAAGTTCCAGTACCACCAGATCCAATCTATACACCATCACGGAGGGGTTCATCATCCTCATTGGTGCCTCTCCGATGATGCGTGAGTAGTTCATTGTAGACCTACGGGTTCGTAGTTAGTAGCTAGATGGCGTCCTCTCTCTCTTTTGATTCTCAATACAATGCTCTCTTGAAGATCTATTTGATGTAACTCTTTTTGTAGTGTGTTGTTGGGATCCGATGAACTTTTAGTTTATGATCAGATCTATTTTATCCATGAAAGTTATTTGAGTTTTGATCTCTTATATGCATGATTACTTATAGCCTCGTATTTGTTCTTTGAATCTTTGGTTTAGTTAGGCCAACTAGATTGATTTTTCTTGCCATGGGAAGAGGTGCTTTGTGATGGATTCAGTCGTGTGGTGTTCTTTCGCAGTGACAGAAGGGGCAGCAAGATACATATTGATCGTTTCCATTAAGGATAACAAGATGTTGTCTATTCCTACATGAATAGATCTTGTCTACATAATGTTGTCGCTCTTATTTCATTACTCCATTTTTCCATGAACTTAATACACTAGATGCATGCTGGATAGCGGTCGATGTGTGGGGTAATAGTAGTAGATGCAGGCAAGAGTCGGTCTACTAATATTGGACATGATGACTATATAATGATCATTGCCTAGATATCGTCATAATTATTTGAAGTCCTATCAATTGCCCAATAGTAATTTGTTTACCCACCATATGCTATTTTTCCCGAGGGAAGCCACTAGTGAAATCTACGGCCCCCGGGTCTATTCTTTATCATATTTGCTTTGAGATCTATTTTTATTTGCTTTTGCTTTCAGATTTATTATTCTAAAAATCCCAAAATACCTTGCTGCACTTTTTCTTTATTTATTTCATTTGTTTCATTGCGAGATCTATTTATCCAAAATCATACAAACCAATCTATCTTTTACCCGAGAGGGATTGACAACCCCTCTTACGCGTGGGGTTGCAAGTATTTGTCCTTCGTGTGCAGGTACCGTTTACATAGTGTTGCTTGGTTTGATAACCTTGGTTTCATAACTGAGGGAAATACCTATCGTAGCTATGATGCATCATCCCTTCCTCTTCGGGGAAATACTGACGCAGACACGAGCCATCAAGAAAGGATTTCTGGTGCCTTTGCTGGGGAGACATCATCAACATCTATCAGGTTCCTAATCAAAAATCTCATCTCCTTGCAATTTACATTATATGCCATTTGTCTCTCGTTTTCAGCTCCCCCACTTCACAAAAAAATGTTGTTTTATTCGCCCTTTTTCCGCACGCCGTTTTCTCGCCAGATCTGTTTTTGTGTGCAATCTTGTTTGCGTAGTCACAATGACTCAATAAAACACCAAGTTGTGTGATTTTTCCAATACCAATAATAATGATTTTATTAGCACTCCGATTGCTCCTCCGGCCACTAGTGTCGAATCTTGTGATATCAATGTCGCTTTGTTGAATCTTATTATGAAAGATCAATTTTCCAGTACTCCTAATGAGAATGTCGCGTCCCGTCTTAACACATTCATAGAATTACGCGATATGCAAAAGAAAAAAATATGTGGATAGTGATATTGTGAAGTTGAAATTATTTCCGTTTTCTTTGCAAGATCGTGCAAGAATTTGGTTTTCTTCTTTGCCTCGCAATAGTATCGATTCTTGGGATTAGTGCAAAGATGCTTTTATTACTAAGTATTTTTCATCCACAATTTTTTCCCTTAGGAAAAAAATCATGAATTTTAAGCAACTAGAGCATGAACATGTTGCGCAATCTTGGGAAAGAATGAAATTGATGCTAAGAAATTGCCCTACTCATGGTCTAAATCTTTGGATGATCATACAAATTTCTTTTGCTGGATGGAATTTTGTTTCTAGAAATCTTTTAGATTCCGCTGCTGGTGGTACTTATATGGAAATTACTTTGGGTGAAGCTACAAAATTGCATGATAATATTATGGCAAATTATTCACAATGGCATACCGAAAGAGCACCTACTAGTAAAATGGTTAATTCGGTTGAAGAAATAAATTCTTTGAGTGAAAAGTTGATGCTCTTGTGAAATTGGTTGCTAATAAATGTGCTCCTACTGATCTTAATGATGTGCCTTTGTCTACTTCGATTGAGCAAAATAGTATTCCCGTAGATGTGAATTTTGTCTCATGAAACAATTTTAATAATAATGCTTATAGAGGTAATTTTAATCCTATGCCTTTTCCTGGAAATTCCTCTAATAATTATGGTAAGTCCTATGGTATTCCTTCTTATAATAATAATAGTAACACCTCTGATCTTGAGAATAATATTAAAGAATTTATGAATGCTCAAAAGGTTTTCAATACTACGATAGAAGAAAAGTTGAATAAGATTGATGATATATCTAGAAGCATTAATAGAATTTCTCATGATGTAGAAAATCCCAAGTTGAAAATTTTTGTGCCTAAGGTTTACGAATCTATTAAAGCTTTATATGTTTCTATGGATGAAAGTAAGAAAAGAACCGCTATGCTTAGAGCTAAAAGAGAATTTTTAGAAGGAGCGTTTTCTAGTGATTGTTTTCATAAAAATGATGAAGATCTTAAAGTGATTGGTGTTTATTCTATTGATTCCTTGTTTAGTAAAATAAAATTGATGATAAAGGGACTGAAGAAGAGTCAACTTTAGCTAAAAGGCGTCCCGATAATTCGGTGGGTGAAAATATTGATGAAAAAAATGATAAAAGTGGGTTTGGAGAGGTCAAAACTTTAACTAGTGATGTGCCCACTCTTTTGGATTAAAAAGATTTTAATTATGATAATTGCTCTTTGATTGATTGTATTTCTTTGTTGCAATCCATGATGAATTCACTCCATGATTATGTACAAAATAAAGCTTTTACTAAACATATCGTAGATGCCATGATGAAAGCTTTAGAAGAAAAGTTGGAATTAGAGATCTCAATTCCTAGGAAATTACATGATGAATGGGAACCCACCATTAAAGTCAAGATTAAAAATTATGAGTGCTTTGCTTTATGTGACTTGGGTGCTAGTGTTTCCACAACTCCGAAATCTTTATGTGATGTGCTTGGTCCCACCAATATTGAAGAGTGTTCTTTAAATTTGCACTTGGCAGATTCTACTATTAAAAAGCCTTTGGGAATAATTGATGATGTTCTTATTCTTGCAAATAGGAATTATGTGCCCATAGATTTAATTGTACTTGATATTGATTGCAATCCGTCTTGTCCAACTGTACTTGGCAGACTGTTTTTACGTACTATTGATACCGTAATTGATATGAAAGAAGGCAATATGAAGTTTCAATTTCCACTAAGAAAGGGTATGGAACACTTCCCTAGAACAAGAATTAAGCCACCATATGAATCAATAATGAGGTCATCCTATGGATCTAGAACCAAAGATGACAATACTTGAATCTATGCATTATGCCTAGCCAGGGGCGTAAAACGATAGCGCTTGTTGGGAGGCAACCCAATGAATAAAATTTATTTATTTTTGTCTTTTTCTTTCTATTCTTGAGTGTTTGCACAATTATGCTACTGTTATGATTGTGTTTTTCATGTTTTAAGTAGTGTTTGGGCCAAGCAAAGCCTTTGGGATCATGTTGGGTGATAGTTGATTTGATCTTGTTGAAAAACAGAAACTTTTGCGCCTAGTAAAACAATTCTAATAAATCATAGAAGCGTGATTGTTGGGGATATTACTACCAGTATGACCCGCCCAGGAGGGGCCGGGTCACCCCTAATGATGGGTTACATAAGAAGCCCGATAAACATTCAAGATGATAGTTTACTAAACGCATAGAAGGCCCAAAGGCCTGGGGCCGGTTTAAGGCCTAATACTGTAAACCGCCGTATGTAAGGGAAGACTTGTAAAGAAAGGCATGTAAAGGAAGTCACCGAGATGGACACGATTATGAGCCGGCCGGGACTCTGTAGGCCACCAGGCGTTAACCCGTGTATATAAGGGGATGACCTTGTGGCGGTTTAGGACAAGAAACAACCAAGTCGAGAACCAAGCCGGCGAGTTGAGCCTCTTGGAGATCGAAACCTCAGCAATACCAATCCCAACTAGACTAGGCTTTTACCTTCATCGTAAGGGGCCGAACTAGTATAAAAACTCTCCCGTGTGTCCTTTGTCCCGATTAACCCCTTTAAGCTTCCTAGTGCGATGGCCCTACGACTAAGTCCTTGCTCTAGTACATCTGCCGTGTCAATTCCACGACAGTTGGCGCCCACCGTGGGGACAGCGCACGGTGGATTTGAGTTCTTGAAGGGCAACTTCGAAGGGCTCAAGGGATACGCTGTGGGCCGGATGACCAAGAGTCGTCGCGGCAAACTCTACATCGACGATGAAGACTGGGGCCCCGAGTCCGGCTTGATCGAGTATGGGTACCGGGTCCCCTTTGGCGGAATTCACGTCTTCATCGGCCGGATCGGTGAGTCCGGCCCTGAGCCGGACGTCCACATCAACCTCATTGAAACGGCTCAGCATGCTGGGTCCGCCCGTGTTCAATTTGTCGTGAAACATGCCTTCGTAGGCTGCATCCATGGCGGTGAATACTCCGAAGGATCGATGGAAGGCGGGGAGACGGCCATCTGCTCTGATACTACATCATCAACAGGTGAGACGGGCTCGTTGTACCAACTGCAAGACGGCATGCTCGGGGGTTGTTCCGATGGCAGCAGTATTCCGGTCCCCCTTGAGCCGCCGAATTGGGCCGGAGTCTTCATGGCGGGGACGCAGCCCGGGCATAACTCCACCGCAGCGGCTACCGGGTCGGTAGTAGCCGGGTCAGGAGACCCTGCGCACCCCCCGGCTCAGGTTCTAATGGACCTCATGGATAAACTGACGACTCTGTTAACCGCTGTGGTAGAACCGGCGGATAAAGCCCAACACGATGCCGAAGTGGCACGCGTGCGGGAGGAGATGGTGCAAGCTAAAGAAAATCTAGCCGTGGAGGAAATCCGGATGGCAGCAGAACGAGCAGCTCTGGATGTTCATGCTCAACAGCTTCAAGCAGAAACTTTCCAGCTCTCGGTGGATCTTAATGCATCAAACGAGGTCATGAGGAGGAGGCATCAGACGACTCAGTCGCGTCTGCCTCTAACGCTGGATCCGAGGAACCTGTTTCATACACCCGGAGCTGGGGGAGGCAACCCGCCAGAGGCAAACCGGGTCACGACACCCGGTGCACCAGTTCAGCCACGCACCATGGAGCCGCCTCGCATGAATACAACTCCTCCTCGTTATGTATCAACACCTTCAGGTCACTTCTCCAACCCTATGGAAAATCTCATCGCAGTGTCGGCTCATTTGGCAGCTCTCCCAATGGAAGGTGACTCGCCAGCAGCAATTGAAACCCGGAGGGTAAGAGAACTACTTCAGACAGCTTTGGCCCAGCAGGATGCATACTCCTACAGTCGAGACATGATTCATTCAACTCCTCGCCCAAGCCGGAGCCCGAGCTACAGTAGGCACATGGAGTCCGCAGAGATGTCAAGTAATGCTCAACGCTACAACCGACCATATAGGCATGAGCTAGTGCGGGCTGGAGCCCTTAACTTGGCAGATCAGGAGAGGATTCGTCAAGAGGCGGAGCGGGCGGCTCAGATAGCGGCAGAGCAGGCGGCTCACCAAACCTTTCCGGCTTATCCAGCAACCTCGGTTGAGGCAGGAGTGGCCACAAGAACCGGAGGCGTACCTTGCCTGGTCCCAGCCATACGCAATGAGCGGTTGCCCAAGGATTTCAAGGGGCCTCGTAAGGTGCCTAATTACACGGCTGACCTACAGCCGGGGGCTTGGATTGAGAGTTATGAGATGGCTATGGAGCTGTTGGAGGTTAGCAATGCTGCAATGGACAAGTATTTTACCATGATGTTGGATGGAACGGCTCGGACCTGGTTGAAGGGATTGTCACCCAATTCTATCGGCTCATGGGCAGAGTTGAAAGCGCGGTTCATTCAGAACTTTAAGGACACGTGTAAGCAACCAATGTCAATTGTGGACCTGACCAATTGCAAGCAAGAGAATGGTGAATCTACAACCCATTGGGTGCGTCGGGTCAAGGAGATAATACATTCATCTAATAAAATGGATGCCGGCTCAGCAGTTTTGATGTTGGAGAAAAATTGCCGCTTTGAACCTCTGAAGCAGAAGTTGGGGTGGCTTAAACGTGACTATAATGACATGGGGACATTGATGGCGGCTCTTGTCAAGTATGCCGATTCTGATACCACCAAGGACCCGGTGTCTGATGAAGAAAAGGCAAAGAAGGGAAAGAAGAATGGCAATGGCAAGGGTCACCAGCATAACCTGGCAAATCAGGGAGGTAACAAACGTAAGGCTGATGAGTTCGTTGCTAATACTAATGCGCAGGGTGGTAATCAACGGTGCAAGGGCAGACAACCCCCTCGGTCGGGCGGGTCAAGCCCCACCCTTGAGCAGTTGTTGAATGAACCTTGTCCAAAACACGGCACCCGGGAGAAACCGGCCACCCACTTGTGGAAGGATTGCACGATCATGAAGGCATTTAAAAATTCAAAGCATTTGATGGGGGTCACGGCCAGGTGGCGGCTCAGGTGGAGGCGGCTTTCAGGGCCCGGGCGCCGGTTCAAGCGGAGGAGGTTTTCACGGTCAGGGTTATCCTTGTCACCAGGGAGGATATAATCAGCAACACGGCCAAGGGAATCAACAGCAGCAACAATCCGGCTATTAGAGCAACCCGAAGCAGTTGAGTAGCCGACAGTATCATGTCTTTACTACCAGTTTATGTAAGAGGGACCAGAAACTCCACAAGAGGGTCGTCAATGTCGTTGAACCAGCAATTCCACGTTATCTACGTTGGTCAGAGCAGCCTATTGTGTGGAGCAGAGAGGATCACCCGCCCCGGGTTGATAATCCGGGTCACTTGGCTTTGGTGGTGGCACCTCAAGTTGGTGGGTACAAGTTTACTAAGGTGCTCATGGATGGAGGCAGCAGCATCAACATCCTCTACTATGAGACGTTCCACCCGATGGGATTGATGGATAAAAATCTTAAACAATCCAACACTGTTTTTCATGGTGTGGTACCTGGTAAATCGGCATACCCAGTTGGTAAGATTGAGCTAGAAGTAGCCTTTGGGGATGAGTATGACTCAAGAGCAGAAAAATTAACCTTTGAAGTGGTTAAGATCAAAATCCCATATCATGCTCTGTTTGGGCGGCCAGCTTATGCCAAGTTCATGGCTCGGCCGTGTTACGTATATTTGCAGCTCAAGATGCCGGCTCACAAGGGCACCATTACAGTACATGGGAGCCGAAAGATAGCCTTGGAATGTGAAGAAGGTGATGCTGCCTATGCTGAATCTGTTTGTGCAACAGAGGAGTTAAAATTCTATAAGGATCATGTTGACCCGGTGGATATGACGTCATTAAAGAAACCAACAACAGAGCATGAGCCGGAGTTGAAATTCAAATCGGCTGATGACACTAAGATGGTTGACTTTGTGCCTAGCCACTCATCCAAACAGTTCATCATTAGTGCAAACTTGGATCCGAAATAGGAAAGCGCGCTCATCGAGTTCATCCATGAGAACCGGGACATCTTTGCATGGAAACCTTCAGACATGTCGGGTGTCCCGAGGGAACTCGCTGAGCACACTCTTATTATCGATCCAAAGTTCAAACCTGTCAGACAGTTTCTCCGACGGTTAAATGAAGAAAGGTGCAAGGCCATTGGAGAAGAGGTGGCCCGGCTCTTGGCAGCCGGGTTCATTGTGGAGGTCTTTCACCCCGAATGGTTAGCTAACCCGATGCTTGTACTCAAAAATAATGGTACCTGGCGTATGTGTGTGGATTACACAGATTTGAACAAGGCTTGTCCGGCTAATCCTTTTGCTCTCCCTCGTATTGATCAGATCATTGATGCTACGGTGGGTTGCGCACAGTTGAGTTTCTTAGATGCTTATTTTGGTTATCATCATATTAAGATGGCAGTCAAGGATCAAGAGAAGACAACTTTTATAACTCCTTTTGGAGCTTTCTGCTATGTGTCTATGCCTTTTGGGCTTAAGAGTGCCCAGGCGACTTACCAGCAGTGTGTGCAGAATTGTCTTCACGATCAAATTAGGCGCAATGTTCATGCTTATGTGGATGATATAGTGGTAAAATCCAGGGAAGAGGAAACCTTGGTGACAGACCTAAAAGAGACTTTTGATAATCTTCGGGTTTACAAAATGATGCTTAACCCGGCCAAGTGTGTTTTTGGAGTGCCAGCCGGCAAGCTCTTGGGTTTTTTGGTGTCTAACCGAGGTATTGGAGCTAACCCGGAGAAAATCAAGGAAATTACATCTCTAGCCAAACCAACCTACGTCAATGATGTTCAGCGACTGGCGGGTCGTGTGGCTGCTTTGAGCCGGTTCGTAAGCCGGTTAGGGGAAAAGGCTATGCCTCTGTATCAGTTGATGAAGAAAATAGATGTTTTTGTTTGGAGCGATGCTGCGAACGCTGCTTTTGAGAATCTGAAGGCACAACTGGCTGAGTCGCCGGTCCTGGCTGCTCCAATTGAGAAAGAGCCGCTATTGTTATATGTAGCTGCCAACTCACAGGCTGTTAGTGTGGCTATTATGGTAGAGCGCCAGGAGGCTGGCAAAGAGCATCCAGTTCAGCGGCCGGTTTATTATGTCAGTGAAGTGCTAATTGAGTCTAAGCAACGATATCCACATTGGCAGAAGCTTGTTTATGGGGTGTTCATGGCAAGCCGGAAGCTTAAGCATTACTTTCAGGGACATCCAATCACTGTGGTTAGCTCTGCTCCTTTGGGAGACATTATATTAATTAAACAGAGAAGCCACGGGGCGAGTTGCCAAGTGGGCAATTGAGCTTGGGTCTCATGGGTTGAAGTATGTTCCACGTACTGCAATTAAGTCTCAAGCCCTGGTTGACTTCATCAATGACTGGACAAAGATGCAGATGCCAGAAGAGAAGCCGAACAACACATATTGGACTATTCATTTTGATGGATCCAGGCAATTGGAAGGCTCGGGGGCTGGAGTGGTATTAACTTCCCCACGAGGTGATAAATTTTGTTATGTGTTACGGTTGATGTTTCCATGCACTAACAACGCAGCAGAGTATGAAGCCTTGCTCCATGGTCTTTGAGTGGCGAAGGAGATGAGCTTGAGCTGGGTCAGATGTCTTGGTGACTCAGATCTAGTGGCTCAACAGGTATCTGGCAAGTGGGATTCCAAAGACCCTCTCATGGCGGCTTATCGCCGAGAGGTCGATGCTGTTGCAGGATATTTTAAAGGATATCAGGTGGAACACATTGACCGTCGAAAGAACGAAGGAGCTGATGCTTTAAGCCGGCTGGGGTCTCAGCGTAAGCCGGTACCACCCAACACCTTTTTGGATGTTTTGCATAACCCCTCTGTCAAGTTGCCCACAAAAGAAGATTTAGCGATTCCTGACCCGAAGGCGCAGTTGGTAGCGGCTCTTCATGTCATCCCAGATTGGACGGTGCCGTTCTTGGCTTATATGACCCAGGGAGAGTTGCCAGCGGATGAGACCCTGGTTCGGCAGATAACCCGACGATCTAAGTCCATGACGATTTTGGATGGAGAGTTATTTCATCGCAGTGTTTCCGGAGCGTTTCAACGATGTGTTTCCCCCGAAGAAGGTCAAGAAATCCTTCATGAGATCCATGAAGGTGATTGCGGTCATCACGCCGGGTCAAAATCCTTAGTGGCCAAAGCATTTCGTCACGGTTTTTACTGGTTGACGGTTCACGCTGATGCAGAAGATCTGGTCAGTAGATGTGATGGATGTCAAAATTTTGCACGATGAGCGCATTGCCGGCTCAAGAGCTCCGGATGATTCCAATCACTTGGCCGTTTGTGGTCTGGGGGCTTGACATGGTAGGACCTTTCAAAATGTCTAAGGATAAAAAGACACATCTCTTGGTGGCAGTTGATAAGTTCACCAAATGGGTTGAGGCGGAGCCTGTGAGTAAATGTGATGCAGCCACGGCGGTTTAGTTCATGAAAAAAGTAATCTTCCGTTTCAGTTTTCCACACAGTATTATCACAGACAATGGCACTAATCTATCCCAAGGGGCTATGGAAGAGTTTTGTCAGCGAGAACATTCGGCTTGATGTTTCTTCTGTAGCTCATCCTCAATCCAATGGTCAAGCTAAGAGAGCCAATCAGGAAATTCTGAAAGGGCTAAAACCCTGGCTTATGGTTCCTTTACAGCGAACGCCGGGTTGTTGGGTAGAGGAGTTGCCCTCAGTGTTATGGAGAATCAATACTACGCCCAACAGGTCTACAGGTTACACACCCTTCTTCATGGTTTATGGAGCAGAAGCAGTGTTGCCTAGTGATATCCGTCATGACTCGCCCCGTGTGGCGGCTTATGTTGAAGCTAACAATGAAAAAAACAGAGAGGATGCACTTGACTTGTTGGATGAAGAAAGAGACTTAGCAGCGGCGCAGTCAGCAATTTATCAACAGGACCTGCGTCGTTATCACAGCCGCCGGGTTAAGTCCAGGACTTTTCAGGAAGGCGACTTGGTGCTCCGGCTCATCCAGGATCTTTCAGATGCACACAAGGTATCCCCACCTTGGGAAGGACCCTTTGTGGTCAGTAAAAATTTAAACAATGGGTCATACTACCTCATTGACGTTCGAGAGCATGCAGACTCACGTAAGTCGGAAGAGGAGATCCGCCGGCCATGGAATATTGCTCAACTTCGGCCACATTACACCTGAGCCACCGGCTCTCAACATGTACATACGTTCACGTTGTATATACTATGATAAGCAATAAAGTAAGACCATCGGTCTCTTTTCTTTTCATAGACTATACATCTTTATTATTTCTTACTTACAAATGACTATTAAGGAGCTGATCATATTTGAATCAAGTTTAACCTTTTTGGTCCGGCTTATGATCGTATCCGAATCTAGCTGCAAATCTCAAGGTCACTTGGGGGCTTCCTATTCAAACATAGGTCATATTCGAACCAAAGAGAACATAGCTGTCGTAACCCTCTTGATCGGCTCAAGGCCAAACTCACTTGGGGGCTTCTTAATCGTATCCGAATCATAGCTTAACCCATTTTGAGTCCGACTTGGATCGTATTCGAATCAGGGTCGTTAAAAACCTCTTAAGGTCATTTGGGGGCTTCTTGTTCAAACATAGGTCGTATTCGAACCAAAGAGAACATAGTTGTCGGTACCCTCTTGATCGGCGCAACGCCAAAGCCACTGGGGGCTATATGGTCGTATTCGAACCTTAGCTTAACCCCTTTGGTCTGGTTTACTGATCGTATTCGAATCAGAAACCCCCATCTTTTTTAATACAGAGTTAAAATTATGTTTATTACCTGTTGCTTGCCTTTTAGCTTTTGTTGTTTCAATATTACAAATAAGATAGCCTGGTTTTCTTCACCGACTCAATTATTGAACGACACAGCAGCCCGGGTTATTCAAGCCGGTGGATCAAGGATCCAAAGGTACGAGCTACTAAGAAATGATGATCATTGAGTACTCAAGAAGTATTAACTTTTCATACATATTGAATTATCAAGTTCACCACCCGGATTATTAAACCCGGCGATCTAAGGATCAACAAGGACAAGGAACGGAGTTCAAATATCGCAGAGACAAGTATTAAATGACACACACATTGGCATCTGGAAGCAGATTCACATAGAAGTATTTTATGCACGATGGCATAAGCAAACATGCAGTGTTTTAGCAACTAAAGTTATTACAAGGCTTTATAAGCCTATGAAGATGATCATTGTCCCTCCCTCACCGGTTCACCACCTTCTGTTTGCTAGAAGTTGGATTTTGACCAATCAAAGCTGTTCATGGCGACAAATTCGGCTTCGTCGTCAATCAGGCCGACCGGGTCAATTTCCGGAGCAAAGGTATCTTCTCTCATAGGTGGGATCAGATCCGCTACTTTGTATGAAGGAGTGGCCATCTTCTTATTTTCACTATCAAAACCCGGCTGGTACTTGTCAACATTGGTGTCCTCTCCAAGACTAGTCGCCTGAGGCCGGACTTCGTGTACACACGCTATGAAATCATCCTGATCAAACGGAGACTCGTCCTCCTTTACAGTAGGGTAACCTCTTGCTACATCTGCCGGGTCTAGGTCTGGCACCCAAGCCTTGGAGCGGCTTAGGGCAGTCAAAGCTCCGGCTCACGCGCAGGAGCGTTTTACTTCTTGGAATCTAGCCGGAAGGATGGACAGCTTCTTCAGGACATCGCTAAGCCGGTTGGGGCCTTGATTTGCAGGAGAGATAGCGGCCAGAGCCCGTTGTGCACCAATATACAATTGTTCAACCAAGGTGTATACTGCTTCCAGTTTAATCAACGGGTCTTGGCTCAGATTTTTACTTCGCGGACCTGCATATATTTTTAACAGAGTAAGTTGGCGGATCATATTCCGGTTTGGCAAAAATTATATGAAAGGTCAAATTAGGCAGCTTACCAAAGATAGCAGCGACCATCTGAGACACCCGGCCCTTCAAACTGTTCAGCTCTGTTGAAATTTCTTTCAGAGCTGTTTCGGCTGTCTCAGCTCGTCGGGTCAGGAGTGTTTTCTCATTTTCCCAAGCCTTCTCCTTGGTAGCAAAGCCGGTCTTCAAATTTTCCGTTGCAAAAAGGCTCATTTGCATTTTGGAAGTGGAAGATTTGATTTCGGACTCTTGACTTGCTAGGCGAGTCTTTGCGTCCGACAATTGAGAGTTCAATTCCGACAAGGCATTCTGTGAAACGTCCGGTTAAGTCAAGACTTGGTTTCAAATTCAAATATCCAAATTCAAGATTCAAGTCTCAAAGTACTTTACGAGTAAACCACTTGACACTTGCGGGCTAATGTGTGTCAAATCAAATTTTTACGACTCTACAAACATATTTAAAGTCCCAAGTCCCTTACAAAGTAACAACACTTGGCACTTGGTGGCTAATGTAAGTTCAGCACATTTATCAAGGTTAAACTGGAGGATTAAGTATTTTGAAGATGCGTTTAAATTCTAAAGTACCGATTCATTGATGGTCAAAATAAACCGGTCCTTGGGGACTATAGGTGAAGTTTTTTGTCTCTATCAATATCAGGCAAAAGATTCAGAGGTAAAAGTCTCGGACTGTACTTTAAGCCTACAGGTTATTCTGTTTCCCTCATAATCTGAAGACTTGGGGGCTGAAGGTATATTAGTAAACCGGAAACAACGTACCTCATACTTCAACTGAAGCTGCTTGACCATCTCGATCTCAAACTCAGGACTGGAGTGTACATGACTGAGATAGCCGGATAAGATGTCACTGGCATTGAGACAGTCATAATTGGCTACATCAAAGTGAACCTTCTGCCTCTCCAGTGCTTCTTGCTTTGCTGTGCACCGAGCCAACACCGTTGGGTTCCCCGGCTCAACAAAGCGGCTCCCAGTAATTTGAACATCTTGAACACGTGGAGACGGCGGGTCAGTTGAGCTTGACGGTCCAGCTATAGAAAGATTCATAGTGGCTTTGTCAAGGGATGGCTCCAGAGGATTTGCTTCATTGACAATAGGCGAGTCTTCTGGGGCGACAGTTAATGGAGAAGGCGGCCTAGCCGGGTCAGATGCTAGTACTGGCAGGTCTTCCGCCAGTTTTGCTGCCTTCGCCTTCTTGGATTTAGCCTGGCCGCTAAGGAAAAAATGTTGCAGGATAGTCAGCATCAAGATACAATTGATCAACCCGGAAGAAAATAGGATTTCTGATTACCCAGGAGCAGTCTTGAAAGCCGGAAATTGTGTTTGAGATGAGTCGCCTGAGGAACAAGACACCACCTGAAAAGGTAAAAGAAAGAAGTTAAAAGAAATACAAGGAGCAGGATTCATCAAAACAAGTTAAGGACAGTAATAAGTAAACCTCGTTTGGGCGTTTCCGAGGGGTCTGTTGAAGGACAACAGCCGGTTCATCTTCAATCTCAACTTCACGGCGGCTTTCATGTTGCTGCTTTTTCAAATGAAAGTTGGGATCCAAGTGAGCTAAGGGGTTAGAAAACCTTACTTTACGGATCACTCGTCGAACTTTGTGTCTTGATAAGGGCTCTGAGTCGGAGGAAATGATAGTTACCTCTGCTTCCCCGGCCTGACTAGCCCCAGTATCATCCTGGTAAGGATCAGTGCCAATAAGATTGTTAACAAATTGGCCAAGGGAATCAAGGGCTACCTCCAAGTCAGACGTGTCATCAAGTTTCATTAAATCTTCAACAGTGGCCTTCTTCTTCTTCTTCATTCTCTGGGTCGTTTTCTTGGTGTTCATGGCGGCGGCTTTCGCCTTCTTGGCAGTCTCTGTTGGGGAACGTAGTAATTTCAAAAAAATTCCTACGCACACGCAAGATCATGGTGATGCATAGCAACGAGAGGGGAGAGTGTTGTCCATGTACCCTCGTAGACCGAAAGCGGAAGCGTTAGCACAACAGGGTTGATGTAGTCGTACGTCTTCACGATCCGACCGATCAAGTACCGAATGCACGGCACCTCTGAGTTCAGCACACATTCAGCCCGATGACGTCCCTCGAACTCCGATCCAGCCGAATGTTGAGGGAGAGTTTCGTCAGCACGACGGCGTGGTGACTATGTTGATGTTCTACCGATGCAGGGCTTCGCCTAAGCACCGCTACAGTATTATTGAGGTGGACTATGGTGGAGGGGGGCACCGCACACGGCTAAAAGATCAACTTGATCAATTGTTGTGTCCATGGGGTGCCCCCCTGCCCCCGTATATAAAGGAGCAAGGGGGGAGGCGACCGGCCTAGGAGGAGAGCGCACCAAGGGGGGAGTCCTACTCCCACCAGGAGTAGGACTCCTCCTTTCCTTGTTGGAGTAGGAGAGAAGGAAAGAGGAGGAGAGGAAGAAGGAAATGGGGGCTGCACCCCTTGTCCAATTCGGACCAGAGGGGGGGCGCACGCCTCCTTCCTTTTGGCCTCTCTCCTCTATTCCCGTATGGCCCAATAAGGCC
The DNA here is from genome assembly GCF_018294505.1 of Triticum aestivum. Classification (NCBI taxonomy): domain Eukaryota; kingdom Viridiplantae; phylum Streptophyta; class Magnoliopsida; order Poales; family Poaceae; genus Triticum; species Triticum aestivum. The sequence goes on from NC_057803.1 coordinate 472,463,187, forward strand.
CATATACTCACCGGCGAATTCCCGTAACTCTCCGGTACTCCGATAAATACCCGAATCACTCGGAACCTTTCCGATGTCCGAATATAGTCGTCCAATATATCGATCTTTACGTCTCGACCATTTCGAGACTCCTCGTCATGTCCCCGATCTCATCCGGGACTCCGAACTCCTTCGGTACATCAAAACATATAAACTCATAATATAACTGTCATCGTAATGTTAAGCGTGCGGACCCTACGGGTTCGAGAAATATGTAGACATGACCGAGACACGTCTCCGGTCAATAACCAATAGCGGAACCTGGATGCTCATATTGGCTCCCACATATTCTACGAAGATCTTTATCGGTCAGACTGCATAACAACATATGTTGTTCCCTTTGTCATCGGTATGTTACTTGCCCGAGATTCGATCGTCGGTATCTCAATACCTAGTTCAATCTCGTTACCGGCAAGTCTCTTTACTCGTTTCGTAATACATCATCCCGCAACTAACTCATTAGTTGCAATGCTTGCAAGGCTTAAGTGATGTGCAGTACCGAGAGGGCCCAGAGATACCTCTCCGACAATCAGAGTGACAAATCCTAATCTCGAAATACGCCAACCCAACAAGTACCTTTGGAGAAACCTATAGAGTACCTTTATAATCACCCGGTTACGTTGTGACTTTTGGTAGCACGCAAAGTGTTCCTCCGGTAAACGGGAGTTGCATAATCTCGTAGTCATAGGAACATGTATAAGTCATGAAGAAAGCAATAGCAACATACTAAACGATCAAGTGCTAAGCTAACGGAATGGGTCAAGTCAATCACATTATTCTCCTAATGATGTGACCTCGTTAATCAAATGACAACTCATGTCTATGGCTAGGAAACATGACCATCTTTGATCAACGAGCTAGTCAAGTAGAGGCATACTAGTGACACTTTGTTTGTCTATGTATTCACACATGTATCATGTTTCCGGTTAATACAATTCTAGCATGAATAATAAACATGTATCATGAAATAAGGAAATAAATAATAACTTTATTATTGCCTCTAGGGCATATTTCCTTCAGTCTCCCACTTACACTAGAGTCAATAATCTAGTTCACATCATCATGTGATTTAACACCAATATTTCACATCACCATAGTTCACATCGTCATGTGACCAACACCCAAAGGGTTTACTAGAGTCAATAATCTAGTTCACATCGCTATGTGATTAACACCCAAAGAGTACTAAGGTGTGATCATGTTTTCCTTGTGAGAGAAGTTTAGTCAACGGGTCTGTCACATTCAGATCCATATGTATTTTGCAAATTTCTATGTCTACAATGCTCTACACGGAGCTACTTTAGATAATTGCTACCACTTTCAATATGTATCTAGATGAATACTTAGAGTCATCTGGATCGGTGCCAAAACTTGTATCGACGTAACCCTTTTACTACGAACCTTTTGTCACCTTCATAATCGAGAAACATATCCTTATTCCACTAAGGATAATTTTGACCGCTGTCCAGTGATCTACTCCTAGATCACTATTGTACTCCCTTGCCAAACTCAGTGGTAGGGTATGCAATAGATCTGGTACACAGCATGGCATACTTTATAGAACATGTGGCTGAGGCACAGGGAATGGCTGTCATTCTCTTTCTATCTTCTGCCGTGGTCGGGTTTTGAGTCTTTACTCAATTTCACACCTTGTAACACAGGCAAGAAACTCTTTCTTTGACTGTTCCATTTTGAACTACTTCAAAATCTTGTCAAGGTATGTACTCATTGAAAAAACTTATCAAGCGTCCTGATCTATCTCTATAGATCTTGATGCTCAATATCTAAGCAGCTTCTCCGAGGTCTTTCTTTGAAAAACTCCTTTAAAACACTCCTTTATGATTTGCAGAATAATTCTACATTATTTCCGATCAACACTATGTCATACACATATACTTATCAGAAATGTTGTAGTGCTTTCACTCACCTTCTTGTAAATACAGGCTTCACCGCAAGTCTGTATAAAACTATATGCTTTGATCAACTTATCAAAGCGTGTATTCCAACTCCGAGATGCTTGCACTAGTCCATAGATGGATCGCTGGAGATTGCATATTTTGTTAGCACCTTTAGGATTGACAAAACCTTCTGGTTGCATCATATACAACTCTTCTTTAATAAATCCATTAAGGAATGTAGTTTTGTTTATCCATTTGCTAGATTTCATAAAATGCGGCAATTGCTAACATGATTCGGACAGACTTAAGCATAGATACGAGTGAGAAACTCTCATCGTAGTCAACACCTTGAACTTGTCGAAAAACCTTTTGCGACAATTCTAGCTTTGTAGATAGTAACACTACTATCAGTGTCCGTCTTCCTCTTGAAGATCCATTTATTCTTAATGGCTTGCCGATCATCGAGCAAGTCCACCAAAGTCCACACTTTGTTCTCATACATGGATCCCATCTCAGATTTCATGGCCTCAAGCCATTTCGCGAAATCTAGGCTCATCATCGCTTCCTCATAGTTCATAGGTTCATCATGGTCAAGTAACATGACCTCTAGAACAGGATTACCGTACCACTCTGGTGCGGATCTCACTCTGGTTTACCTACGAGGTTCGGTAGTAACTTGATCTGAAGTTACATAATCATCATCGTTAGCTTCTTCACTAATTGGTGTAGTAGTCACAGGAACAGATTTCTGTGATGAACTACTTTCCAATAAAGGAGCAGATACAGTTACCTGATCAAGTTCTACTTTCCTCCCACTCACTTCTTTCAAGAAAAACTCCTTCTCTAGAAAGGATCCATTCTCAGCAACGAATATCTTGCCTTCGGATCTGTGATAGAAGGTGTACCCAACATTTTGTTTTGGGTATCCTATGAAGACGCACTTCTCCGATTTGGGTTTGAGCTTATCAGGTTGAAATTTTTTCACATAAGCATTGCAACCTCAAACTTTAAGAAACGACAGCTTAGGTTTCTTGCCAAACCATAGTTCATACAGTGTCGTCTCAACGGATTTAGATGGTGCCCTATTTAACGTGAATGCAACTGTCTCTAATGCATAACCCCAAAACGATAGTGGTAGATCAGTAAGAGACATCATAGATCGCACCATATCTAATAAAGTACGGTTACGATGTTCGGACACACCATTACACTGTGGTGTTCCAGGTGGCGTGAGTAGTGAAACTATTTCACATTGTTTTAACTGAAGGCCAAACTCGTAACTCAAATATTTTATCTCTGCGATCATATCGTAGAAACTTTTATTTTTGTTACGATGATTCTCCACTTCACTCTGAAATTCTTTGAACTTTTCAAAAGTTTCAGACTTGTGTTTCATCAAGTAGATATACCCATATCTACTCAAATCATCTGTGAAGGTCAGAAAATAACGATACCCGCCGCGAGCCTCAACACTCATCAGATCGCATACATCAGTATGTATTATTTCCAATAAGATAGTTGCTTGCTCCATTGTTCCAGAGAACGGAGTTTTAGTCATCTTGCCCAAGAGGCATGGTTCGCAAGCATCAAGTGATTCGTAATCAAGTGATTCCAAAAGCCCATCAGCATGGAGTTTCTTCATGCGCTTTACACCAATATGACCTAAACGGCAGTGCCACAAATAAGTTGCACTATCATTGTTAACTTTGCATCTTTTGGCTTCAATATTATGAATATGTGTATCACTACGACCGAGATCCAATGAACCATTTTCATTGGGTGTGTAACCATATAAGGTTTTATTCATGTAAACAAAACAACAGTTATTCTCTAACTTAAATGAATAACTGTATTGCAATAAACATGATCAAATCATATTCATGCTCAACGCAAACACCAAATAACATTTATTTAGGTTCAACACTAATCCCGAAAGTATAGGGAGTGTGCGATGATGATCATATCAATCTTGGAACCACTTCCAACACACATCGTCACTTCACCCTTAACTAGTCTCTGTTCATTCTGCAACTCCCGTTTTGAGCTACTACTTTTTAGCAACTGAACCAGTATCAAATACCGAGGGGTTGCTATGAACACTACTAAAGTACACATCAATAACATGTATATCAAATATACCTTTGTTTACTTTGCCATCCTTTCTTATCCGCCAAATACTTGGGGTAGTTCCGCTTCCAGTGACCAATCCCTTTGCAGTAGAAGCACTTAGTCTCAGGCTTAGGTCCAAATTTGGGCTTCTTCACTTGAGCAGCAACTTGCTTGCCGTTCTTCTTGAAGTTCCCCTTCTTCCCTTTGCCCTTTTCTTGAAACTAGTGGTCTTGTCAACCATCAACACTTGATGCTTTTCTTGATTTCTACCTTCGTCGATTTCAGCATCACAAAGAGCTTGGGAATCGTTTCCGTTATCCCTTGCATATTATAGTTTTATCACGAAGTTCTACTAACTTGGTGATGGTGACTAGAGAATTCTGTCAATCATTATCTTATCTGGAAGATTAACTCCCACTTGATTCAAGCGATTGTAGTACCCAGACAATCTGAGCACATGTTCACTGCTTGAGCTATTCTCCTCCATCTTTTGGCTATAAAACTTGTTGGAGACTTCATATCTCTCAACTAGGGTATTTTCTTGAAATATTAACTTCAACTCCTAGAACATCTCATATGGTCCATGACATTCAAAATGTCTTTGAAGTCCCGATTCTAAGCCGTTAATCATGGTGCACTAAACTATCAAGTAGTCATCATATTGAGCTAGCCAAACGTTCCTAACGTTTGCATCTGCTCCTACAATAGGTCTGTCACCTAGCGGTGCATCAAGGACATAATTCTTCTGTGCAGCAATGAGGTTAATCCTCAGATCACGGACCAAGTCCGCATCATTGCTACTAACATCTTTCAACTTAGCTTTCTCTAGGAACATATCAAAATAAAACATGGGAGCAAAACGTGAGCTATTGATCTACAACATAGATATGCTAATACTACCACCACTAAGTTCATGATAAATTAAAGTTCAATTAATCATATTATTTAAGAACTCCCACTTAGATAGACATCCCTCTAATCTTCTAAGTGATCACGTGATCCATATCAACTAAACCATGTCCGATCATCACGTGAGATGGAGTAGTTTCAATGGTGAACATCACTATGTTGATCATATCTACTATATGATTCACGCTCGACCTTTCGGTCTCAGTGTTCCGAGGCCATATCTGTTATATGCTAGGCTCGTCAAGTTTAACCCGAGTATTCCGCGTGTGCAACTGTTTTGCACCCGTTGTATTTGAACGTAGAGCCTATCACACCCGATCATCACATGGTGTCTCAGCATGAAGAACTTTCGCAATGGTGCATACTCAGTGAGAACACTTATACTTTGGCAATTTAGTGAGGGATCATCTTATAATGCTACCGTCAATCAAAGCAAGATAAGATGCATAAAAAGATAAACATCACATGCAATCAATATAAGTGATATGATATGGCCATCATCATCTTGTGCTTGTGATATCCATCTCCGAAGCACCGTCATGATCACCATCGTCACCGGTGCGACACCTTGATCTCCATCGTAGCATCGTTGTCGTCTCGCCAATCTTATGCTTCTACGACTATCGCTACTGCTTAGTGATAAAGTAAAGCATTACAGGGCGATTGCATTGCATACAATAAAGCGACAACCATATGGCTCCTGCCAGTTGCCGATAACTCGGTTACAAAACATGATCATCTCATACAATAAAATATAGCATCACGTCTTGACCATATCACATCACAACATGCCCTGCAAAAACAAGTTAGACGTCCTCTACTTTGTTGTTGCAAATTTTACGTGGCTGCTATGGGCTTAGCAAGAACCGTTCTTACCTACGCATCAAAACCACAATGATAGTTTGTCAAGTTGGTGCTGTTTTAACCTTCGCAAGGACCGGGCGTAGCCACACTTGGTTCAACTAAAGTTGGAGAAACTGTCACCCGCTAGCCACCTTTGTGCAAAGCACGTCGGGAGAACCGGTCTCGCGTAAGCGTACGCGTAATGTCGGTCCGGGCCGCTTCATCCAACAATATCGCCGAACCAAAGTATGACATGCTGGTAAGCAGTATGACTTATATCACCCACAACTCACTTGTGTTCTACTCGTGCATATGACATCTACGCATAAAAACAGGCTCGGATGCCACTGTTGGGGAACATAGTAATTTCAAAAAAAATCCTAGGCACACGCAAGATCATGGTGATGCATAGCAACGAGAGGGGAGAGTGTTGTCCACGTACCCTCGTAGACCGAAAGCGGAAGCGTTAGCACAACGCGGTTGATGTAGTCATACGTCTTCATGATCCGACCGATCAAGTACCGAACGCACGGCACCTCCGAGTTCAGCACACGTTCAGTCCGATGACGTCCCTCGAACTCCGATCCAGCCAAGTGTTGAGGGAGAGTTTCGTCAGCATGACGGCATGGTGACGATGTTGATGTTCTACCAATACAGGGCTTCGCCTAAGCACCGCTACAGTATTATCAAGGTGAACTATGGTGGAGGGGGGCACCGCACACGGCTAAAAGATCAAATTGATCAATTGTTGTGTCCATGGGGTGCCCCCTGCCCCCGTATATAAAGGAGCAAGGGGGAAGGCAGCCGGCCTAGGAGGAGGGCTCACCAAGGGGGGAGTCCTACTCCCATCGGGAGTAGGACTCCTCCTTTCCTTGTTGGAGTAGGAGAGAAGGAAAGAGGAGGAGAGGAAGAAGGAAAAGGGGGTTGCACCCCTTGTCCAATTCGGACCAGAGGGGGGGGCGCACGCCTCCTTCCTTTTGGCCTCTCTCCTCTATTCCCGTATGGCCCAATAAGGCCCATATACTCCCCGGCGAATTCCCGTAACTCTCCGGTACTCCGATAAATACCCGAATCACTCGGAACCTCTCCGATGTCCGAATATAGTCGTCCAATATATCGATCTTTACGTCTCGACCATTTCGAGACTCCTCATTACGTCCCCGATCTCATCTGGGACTCCAAACTCCTTCGATACATCAAAACATATAAACTCATAATATAACTGTCATCGTAACATTAAGCGTGCGGACCCTACGGGTTTGAGAACTATGTAGACATGACCGAGACACGTCTCCGGTCAATAACCAAAAGTGGAACCTGGATGCTCATATTGGCTCCCACATATTCTACGAAGATCTTTATCGGTCAGACCGCATAACAACATACGTTGTTCCCTTTGTCATCGGTATGTTACTTGCCCGAGATTCGATCGTCGGTATCTCAATACCTAGTTCAATCTCGTTACCGGCAAGTCTCTTTACTCGTTCCGTAATACATCATCCCGCAACTAACTCATTAGTTGCAATGCTTGCAAGGCTTAAGTGATGTGCATTACCGAGAGGGCCTAGAGATACCTCTCCGACAATCGGAGTGACAAATCCTAATCTCGAAATACGCCAACCCAACAAGTACCTTCGAAGACACCTGTAGAGTACCTTTATAATCACCCGGTTACGTTGTGACGTTTGGTAGCACACAAAGTGTTCCTCCGATAAACGGGAGTTGCATAATCTCATATTTATAGGAACATGTATAAGTCATGAAGAAAGCAATAGCAACATACTAAACGATCAAGTGCTAAGCTAACGGAATGGGTCAAGTCAATCACATCATTCTCCTAATGATGTGACCCCGTTAATCAAATGACAACTCATGTCTATGGCTAGGAAACATAACCATCTTTGATCAACGAGCTAGTCAAGTAGAGGCATACTAGTGACACTCTGTTTGCCTATGTATTCACACATGTATCATGTTTCCGATTAATACAATTCTAGCATGAATAATAAACATTTATCATGAAATAAGGAAATAAATAATAACTCTATTATTGCCTCTAGGGCATATTTCCTTCAGCCTCGTGGTCATATTTCACCTTCCAAAAGTCAGAATTGACCTGCAAAGACAAGAAGAAAGATCAGTGCTAAAGTAGTATAGCTGGGCAAAACACAAAGGAAAAGAGATCAGAATATACTTACTTCTGGTACCAGGTTAAGCTTGCAGAAGGGATTGAACCCAACAATGCTGCAGTCTTCATATTTCCCGTTCACCAAAAGGTTTGACATTGAAACAATGTCTTCTTCGGTGAGTTAAACTGGGTTGTGACGAAGAGAGTCGTCCGGGCCTCCACCGTATTCATACATCAGTTTTGATCGATGTCTTAATGGAATAACCCGCCATGAGATCCAGCAGCGGGTCAGATCTACTCCGGTTAAACTGTTCCCCAACAAAGCGTTGATTTTTCTGATGGATGGAAGCAGCCTCTTGTGTTCAGCAACGGTGAGTTTATCCGGAAGGGTGAATTTGGAGTCAAGACGACCGGGGCGGTAACCCGGCAGCGGCTTCTCGTTTGCTGGAGAGATATCCTGACAGTAAAACCAAGTTTGGTTCCAGTCCTTTGGGTGACTTGGTAAAACTATGAGAGGGAAGACAGCACCCTGACGGCGCTGAATTGAGATGCCTCCAAGTTCTAAGCTGGGACCGTTGGTGCATTCGTTCTGCCGATTCAGATAAAAGTACTCTCTAAACAGCTCTATGGTTAGCTCTTGTTGAAGATACACCTCACAAAGCACTTGGAAATTACAAATATTGGATATGGAATTGGGTCCAAGATCCTGAGGATGGAGTTTGAAAAAAATGAAGGGCCTCTCTGAAGAATTTTGAACCGGGCGGTGAGAAGCAACGGTTCATATGGTCAGTGAAGACAATCACTTCTTCGTCTTTTGGATTGGGGCGTTCTTCCTCCGGGTCAGGAGCACGATAAGACATGACATTTTTTGAAGGTAGAAACCCAATGAGGAAGAACTCTTTTAACCGTTCCTCAGTTATGGATGACGGGACCCAGTTACAAACGGTGGGTGTCTTTGACGGCATGATGTGCAAAGAACTGAAAAAGAAATAACAACATGCCGGTTCAGTTTACGGTCGGATATAAAACAAGTAATGGCGGTTTAACTAAGGGCTAATGACATATAGGGAAAAGAAAGCCGGAGCAGTAAGCCGCCATGACTACAGATTTTCTCAGAAAGCAGATTCAGCTAAGTGTTGGCATAAACAAGTTTTACCAAGCTGTCATTATGATTTTGGATCAAATGGCTGTTCTGAAAAGAAAAATATTCTAGACCTAAATATCTAGTACAAATGAGTTTGTCAGCTATAACGAAGCATCTATACAGAAAAAAGGGATCTACGGCTATCAAAAATGGATGCCAAACAACTACTGCGCGAGTTATATTTCCTTTTTGGATCCCTAGAGGCTGTGGAGGAAGAACTACCAGGAAAGTTCTTGAAGAACGATGAAGAACACCGACGAACTCGCAAAGCTCTAATGCAGATCTAAAAAGTTTGAGAAGGAGAGACTTACGGATGCGGATTCGCTGCGGAGGTTCATCGCGTTTCTCTGGACAAGTTGGGTCGATGCAGCGGCCTGAGATGGAGAAGACGAGGAGATCTGCGGCGGCGGCAGAGCTCGAGCGGTAGCGAAGCAATGAGAGGAGGAAGATGACAGAAGGAGGAGAATGGAAAAGACCTAGGTCGTGCCTATTTATAAGGAAATACACGAACAGGCGGGCGCGAAAATCAAGGAGACCCGAATAAAGATTATCCAACTAAACGTGCGCCTCGATTCTCAGAAGGTATTAAAATAAAAGATCCGTTGGAAGATGACATCATGAATTATTTTTTTGTGTTTTCAGAAGATGACATCACGGCGGGTCACAGAAGTTTTCAGACAGAGGATGAATTCCATCTAAGTATTGAAGATTGACAAAGAACAAAGTTCAAAGTCAACTTGGGGCATAATGTTGGGGATATTACTACCAGTATGACCCACCCAGGAGGGGCCGGGTCAGCCCTAATGATGGGTTACATAAGAAGCCTGATAAACATTCAAGATGATAGTTTACTAAACGCATAGAAGGCCCAAAGGCCTAGGGCCGGTTTAAGGCCTGATACTGTAAACCGCCGTATGTAAGGAAAGACTTGTAAAGAAAGGCATGTAAAGGAAGTCACCGAGCCGGACACGATTATGAGCCGGTCGGGACTCTGTAGGCCACCAGGCGTTAACCCGTGTATATAAGGGGACGACCCGGTGGTGGTTTAGGACAAGAAACAACCAAGTCGAGAACCAAGCCGGCGAGTTGAGCCTCTTGGAGATCAAAACCTCAGCAATACCAATCCCAACTAGACGTAGGCTTTTACCTTCATCGTAAGGGGCCGAACTAGTATAAAAACTCTCCCGTGTGTCCTTTGTCCCGATTAACCCCTTTAAGCTTCCTAGTGCGATGGACCTACGATTAAGTTCTTGCTCTAGGACATCTGCCGTGTCAATTCCACGATAGTGATAAAATTTTGAAATTTGCACACAAGATTGATATAAAAATTGCCTACGTTGTCCTAATGTTTCAGAATTTTTGGAGTTACGGAAGTATATGAAGTTTTCAGATTGCTACAGACTGTTTGTTTTTGACAGATACTATTTTTCTTTGCGTTGTGTGCTTTTTTTGGTGAATCTATGGACTTTGTTGGGGGTATAAACCATAGCAAAGTTGGAATATAGTAGATATAATGCAAAAATAAAATATGAATGGGTTTGCAACAGTAACTAGAGTGGTGATTTGCTTTGTTATACTAACGGATCTCATGAAGGTTTTTGTTGAGTTTTGTGTGATTGAAGTTTTCAAGTTTTGGGTGTGATCACGATGGATGAAGGAATAATGAGTAAGAAGAGCCTAAGCTTGCGGATGCCCCATGGCACCCCAAGTCAATACTCAAGGAGAAACAAGCAACTAAGCTTGGGGTCTTTCTTCTAACGACCATCGATATTTTACTTGGAGCTATATTTTTATTCGTCACATATCATGAGTTTTGCTTGGAGCGTCTTGTATTATATGAGTATTTGATTGTTTTGCTTTTTAGTTTGCCACTAGTATCCTTGCTGGAGACACCTATTTGAGAGAGAGAAAATATGCTATGATTTATTAGAATTGCTCTTTATGCTTCACTTAAAATTTTTAGCTATGGAATTGCTCAAGTGCTTCACTTATATCTTTTTGAGCACGGTTTGCTTTAATATTTTTTACGAAACGCTCTCATGCTTCACTTAGATTTATTTGAGAGTTGGTAATTTTTTTGAAGAAATCCTCTCATGCTTCACTTATAGTATTATGAGAGATGAATTTTTTATGCTCATGTTCTTCACTTAGATTTGTTTGAGCTTGCTAAAAGTAATTGCAACATATGAAAATAGTCCCAAAGTGATATATATTCGAGAGGGATATAATAAAAACTTTCATGAAGATCACTGGACAAAATAAACTTGATTCTTTGTAATAGTTTTGAGATATGTTGAGAGTGGTATGTGAGTCATGTTGGTGAGTAATTGTGCTTTAGTAAAAGTATTGGTGTTAAGGTCTGTGATTCCCTATGCAAGCACAAAAGTCAATAGTTATGCAATAAAGTTACATCGTACTTGTGGTGCATTATTCGGTGTTAGTTACTCTTAATGCTCGTTATGTGATTTTTCATTTCTTGGTTGGATGCTTCTCAATCTTTTTGCTAGATTTCACTTGTACTAAGTAGGAATACTACTTGTGAATCCAAAATCTTTAAACCCAGTTTTGCCATATGAGTCCACCATTGAAGGAAATATTCCCTAGAGGCAATAATAAAGTTTTTATTTATATTTCCTTATATCATGATACATGTTTATTATTCATGCTAAAATTGTATTAACTGGAAACTTTGTACATGTGTGAATACATAGACAAACAAAGTGTCCCTAGTATGCCTCTACTTAACTAGCTCGTTAATCAAAGATGGTTAAGTTTCCTAGCCATAGACATGTGTTGTCATTTGATGAACGTGATCACATCATTAGAGAATGATGTGATGGACAAGACCCATCCGTTAGCTTAGCACTCTGATCTTTTAGTTTATTGCTATTGCTTTCTTCATGACTTATACATGTTCCTCAGACTATGAGATTATGCAACTCCCGAATACCGGAGGAACAGCTTGTGTGCTATCAAACATCACAACATAACTGGGTGATTATAAAGATGCTCTACAGGTGTCTCCAATGGTGTTTGTTGAGTTGGTATAGATCGAGATTAGGATTTGTCACTTCGTGTATCGGAGAGGTACTGGGCCCTCTCGGTAATGCACATCACTATGAGCCTTGCAAGCAATATGATTAATGAGTTAGTCACGGGATGATGCATTACGAAATGACTAAAGAGACTTGCCGGTAACGAGATTGAACTAGGTATGATGATACCGACAACCGAATCTCGGGCAAGTAACATACTGATGACAAAGGGAACAACTTACGTTGTTATGCGGTTTGACCAATAAAGATCTTCATAGAATATGTAGGAACCAATATGAGCATCCAGGTTCCGCTATTGGTTATTGACCAGAGATGTGTCTCGGTCATGCCTACATAGTTCTCGAACCCGTAGGGTCCGCACGCTTAAAGTTCGATGACGATTCGTATTATGAGCTATGTGATTTGATGTAACGAAGTTTGTGACGAGGAGTCTCAAAATGGTCGAGAGGTAAAAATTCATATATTGGAAGGCTGCATTTGGACATCGGAATGGTTCCGAGTGGTTCAGGCATTTTTCCGAAGTACCGGGAGGTTACCGGAACCCCCCGGGAGAAGTTATGGGCCTTATGGGACATAAGAGTGAAGCACACCAGCCCATAAGCGGCTCGTGCGCCCCCCTTTCCTTCTCCTTCTCCCTCCCCCCTTTCCTACTCCACACCTTGGCGCGCCCCCTAGGGCCGGCTGCCTCTCCCTCCTTTATATACAGAGGCAGGGGGCACCCCAAAGAGACACAAGATGATCTTTTAGCCATGTGCGGTGGCCCCCTCCACAGTTACACACCTCGGTCATATCGTCTTAGTGCTTAGGCGAAGCCCTGCGCTGGTAACTTCATCACCACCATCACCATGCCGTCGTGCTGGCGGAACTCTCCCTTGGCCTCAACTGGATCAAGAGTTTGAGGGATGTCACCGAGCTGAACGTGTGCATATCGTGGAGTTGCCGTACGTTCAGTACTTGGATCGGTTGGATCGCGAAGACGTTCAACTACATCAACCGCGTTACTAAACGCTTCCGCTTTTGGTCTATGAGGGTACGTGGACACACTCTCCCTGCTCGTTGCTATGCTTCTCCTAGATAGATATTGCGTGATTGTAGGATTTTTTTGAAATACTACGTTCCCCAACAGTGGCATCCGAGCCAGGTCTATGCGTAGATGTTATATGCACGAGTAGAACACAAAGAGATGTGGGCGATAATAGTCATACCGCTTACCAGGAACATCTTACTTTGATTCGGCGGTATTGTTGTATGAAGCGGCCCAGACCGACGTTACATGACCGCGTTCATGAGACTGGTTCTACCGACGTGCTTCGCACACAGGTGGCTAGTGGGTGTCTGTTTCTCCAGCTTTAGTTGAATCGAGTTTGACTATGCCCGGTCCTTGTTGAAGGTTAAAACAACACACTTGATGAAAAATCATTGTGGTTTTGATGCGTAGGTAAGAACGGTTCTTTCTAGAAGCCCGTAGCAGCCACGTAAAACTTGCAACAACAAAGTAGAGGACGTCTAACTTGCTTTTGCAGGGCTTGCCGTGATGTGATATGGTCAAGACGTGATGATATATAAATTTTTGTATGAGATGATCACGTTTTGTAATAGTTATTGGCAACTAGAAGGAGCCATATGGTTGTCGCTTTATTGTATGAAATACAAACGCCATGTAATTGCTTTACTTTATCACTAAGCGATACGTCTCCAACGTAACTATAATTTTTGATTGCTCCATGCTATATTATCTACTGTTTTGGACTATATTGGGCTTTATTTTCCACTTTTATATTATTTTTGGGACCAACCTATTAACCGGAGGCCCAGCCCTGAATTGCTGTTTTTTTGCCTATTCCAGTGTTTCAGATAAATGGCATATCAAACAGAGTCCAAACGGAATAAAATCCTCGGGAACGTGATTTTCTCACCGAACGTGATCCAGGAGACTTGGACCCTGCTCCAAGGAACAAAAGAGGCGGTCACGAGGGTGGGGAGCGCCCCTCTAGGGCGCGCCCCCTGCCTTGTGGGCCCCTCGTTGCTCCTTCGGCATACTTCTTCCTCCTATATACACACGTACCCCCAAACGATCAGAACCGGAGCCAAAAACCTAATTCCACCGCCGCAACTTTCTGTATCCACGAGATCCCATCTTGGGGCCTGTTCCGGAGCTCCGCCGGAAGAGGGTCGTCATCATGGAGGGCTTCTACATCATCATAGCCCCTCCGATGAAGTGTGAGTAGTTTACCTTAGACCTTTGGGTCCATAGTTAGTAGCTAGATGGCTTCTTCTCTCTCTCTTTGAATCTCAATACAAAGTTCTCCCCCTCTCTTATGGAGATCTATTTGATGTAATCTTCTTTTTGCGGTGTGTTTGTTGAGACCGATGAATTGTGGGTTTATGATCAAGTCTATCTATGAATAATATTTGAATCTTCTCTGAATTCTTTTATGTATGATTGGTTATCTTTGCAAGTCTCTTCGAATTATCCGTTTGGTTTGGCCAACTAGATTGGTAGTTCTTGCCATGGGAGAAGTGCTTAGCTTTGGGTTCGATCTTGCGGTGTCCTTACCCAGTGACAGAAGGGGCAGCAAGGCACGTATTGTATCGTTGCCATCTAGGATAACAAGATGGGGTTTATTTCATATTGCAGGAATTCATCTCTCTGCATCATGTCATCTTGCTTAAGGCGTTACTCTGTTTTTAACTTAATACTCTAGATGCATGCTGGATAGCGGTCGATGAGTGGAGTAATATTAGTAGATGCAGAATCATTTCGATATACTTGTCACGGACGTGATGCCTATATACATGATCATGCCTAGATATTCTCATAACTATGCTCAATTCTGTCAATTGCTCAACAATAATTTGTTCACCCACCGTAGAATACTTATGCTCTTGAGAGAAGCCACTAGTGAAACCTATGGCCCCCAAGTCTATTCTCATCATATCAATCTCCATCACTTTAATCTTGCTTTGCTTTTACTTTGCTTTTACTTTTTACTTTGCATCTTTATACAAAAAATACCAAAAATATTATATCTATCAGATCTCACTCTCGTAAGTGACCATGAAGGGATTGACAACCCCTAATCGCGTTGGTTGCGAGTAGCTATCGCTTTGTGTAGGTACGAGGGACTTGAGCGTGGGATCCTACTGGATTGATACCTTGGTTCTCAAAAACTGAGGGAAATACTTATGCTACTCTACTGCATCATCCCTTCCTCTTCGGGTAAAACCAACGCAAGCTCAAGACGTAGCAAGAAGGATTTCTGGCGCCGTTGCCGGGAAGGCAAGGAAAGCAGCACTAACACACCCCGTCAACTAAGCTCATTTCTGGCGCTGTTGCCGGGGAGTCTACGCAAAAGTCAACATACCAAGTACCCATCACAATCCCTATCTCTCACATTACATTATTTGCCATTTGCCTCTCGTTTTCCTCTCCCCCAATTCACCCTTGTCGTTTTATTCGCCCTCTCTCTCTATCCTCCCTCTCTATTTGCCTCTTTTTGCCCGTTTGCTTTTTGTTTGCTCATATGGTTAGAATATTTGTTTATTTATTACTAAACAGAGAACCTAAGATCTATGGATCCTCATCCACTTGCTAATCTTTTTAAGAGGTTCAATTATGATAAACCAATTGCTAGCGAGTTTTGTGCACTAGATTACCTTTATGAAGTTTTGCTTGAAATTCGTGAATCTGAAAAGTGTGATGAATTACCTCATGAAGCGATTCACGATAGATATTTGAATAGAAAGCATGATTGCAATGATTCTATTATAAATTCTATTAATGTCAATTGTGCTAATAATATGCAAAACCCTAAGCTTGGGGATGCCAGTTTTGCTATGTCCTCTACTTGTTGCAATGATCATGATTGGGGTGATTCTTCTTTCGATCTTGAAAATTTATTTAAACCCCATGATGAATATGAGATTGATTATAATGTTTGCAATAATATTGAAAGTGGGTTTGGAATAATGTCAACTTTAGATCCCACATATTTGGAGAATGTTCAATCTTATGAAGTTTTTAATAAAAGTGGGTTTGGAAAGGTCATGACTTTAGTTAATGTTAATCCCACTATTTTGGAAGAGTGTCAACTTTGCATGCATGAGGATCGTGTTGAAAATATTTTATGTGATAGCTATTTTTTTGAATTTGATTATGATCCTACATGTAATTATTATGAGAGAGGAAAATATGGTGGTAGAAATTTTTCATGTTACTAAATTACCTCTCGTTATGTTGAGATTGCTATTGTTTATTTCCGTTTCCTTGCATATGCTAGTTTTTGCTTACCTTGATAATTTATTTGCCTATAAGATGCCTATGCATAGGAACTATGTTAGACTTAGATGTGTTTGTCACGTGTTTTGTGATGCTCTCTTTGTGCTTCAATTCTTGTCTTTCATGTGAGCATCATTGAAATTATCAATGCCTAGCTTTAAGGATTTAAGAAAAAGCACTTGTTGGGAGTCAACCCAATATTTATCCTTGCTGTTATTTAATAAATAAATTATTTAGACTCTGTTTTGGTTGTGTTTTTTTGTTTAGTTAGTGTTTGTGCCAAGTAGAACCGTTGGGAAGACTTGGGGAAAGTCTTGTTGAACTTGCTGTAAAAAACAGAAACTTTAGCGCTCACGAGAACTCTTGTCATTTTTATTTTAAGAGTGCTATTTAGTTAATTATTTTTGCATATGATTAATAGATAAATTCCTCACGTCCAGCAATTTATTTTAGAATTTTTGGGGTTCCAGATCTTGCGCTATCTACAGATTACTACAGACTGTTCTGTTTTTGACAGATTCTGTTTTTTCGTCTGTTGTTTGCTTATTTTGATGAATCTATGGTTATTAAAATAGTTTATAATCCATGGAGAAGTTGGAATACAGTAGGTTTAACACCAATATAAATAAAGAATGAGTTCATTACAGTACCTTGAAGTGGTCTTTTGTTTTCTTTCGCTAACGGAGCTCACGAGTTTTCTATTTTGAGTTTTGTGTTGTGAAGTTTTCATGTTTTGGGTGAATTCTTTTGATGGATCATGGAACAAGGAGTGGCAAGAGCCTAAGATTGGGGATGCCCATGGCACCCCCAAGATAATCCAAGGACACCAAAAAGTCAAAGCTTGGGGATGCCCCGGAAGGCATCCCCTCTTTCGTCCACTTCCATCGGTAATTTACTTGGAGCTATATTTTTATTCACCAACATGATATGTGTTTTGCTTGGAGCGTCTTGTATTATCTGTGTCTTTGTGCCTTAGTATGCCACAATCATCCTTGATGTACATACCTTTTGAGAGAGCCATACATGAATTAAAATTTGATAGAATACTCTATGTGCTTCACTTATATCTATTGAGCTAGATAATTTTGCTCTATGTGCTTCACTTATATCTTTTGAGCGTAGTAGTTTTGCTCTATGTGCTTCACTTATATCTTTTGAGGTAGATAATTTTGCTCTATGTTCTTCACTTATATCTTTTGAGCGTTATAATTTTTCTCTATGTGCTTCACTTAGATCTTTTAGAGCACGGTGGTGGATTTGTTTTAAAGAAACTATTGATCTCTCATGCATCACTTAAATCATTTTGAGAGTCTCTTAATAGCATGGTAATTTGCTTAATAATAATATGCTTGGTATTTAAGATTTGTGAAACTTTCTTTTGAGTGTGTTGAATACTAAGAAAAGATTGAAGCATGATAATTGTTTTGAGATATGGAGGTGATAATATTAAAGTCATGCTAGTTGAGTAGTTGTGAATTTAAAGAATACTTGTGTTAAGGTTTGTGATTCCCGTAGCATGCATGTATGGTGAACCGTTATGTAACAAAGTCGGAGCATGATTTATTTGTTGATTGTCTTCCTTATGAGTGGCGGTCGGGGACGAGCGATGGTCTTTTCCTACCATTCTATCCCCCTAGGAGCATGCGCGTAATACTTTGCTTTGATAACTTCTAGATTTTTGCAATAAGTGTATGAGTTCTTTATGACTAATGTTGAGTCCATGGATTATACGCACTCTCACCCTTCCACCTTTGCTAGCCTCTCTAATACCGCGCACCTTTCGCCGGTATCATACACCTACCATATACCTTCCTCAAAACAACCACCATACCTAACTATTATGGCATTTCCATAGCCATTCCGAGATATATTTCCATGCAACTTTACACCATCTAGTTCATCATGACACATTAATCATTGTCATATTGCTTAGCATGATCATGTAGTTGACATAAGTATTTGTAGCAAAGCCACCGTTCATAATTTCTTCATACTTGTCACTCTTGATTCATTGCATATCCCGGTACACCGCCGGAGGCATCCATATAGAGTCATACTTTGTTTTAGAATCGAGTTGTAATCATTGAGTTGTAAATAAATAAAAGTGTGATGATAATCATTCAATAGAGCATTGTCTCAAATAAAAAAAAGAGAAAGGCCAAAGAAAAAAAGAAGGCCCAAAAAAGAAATAAAAAGGGGCAATGCTACTATCCTTTTTCCACACTTGTGCTTCAAAGTAGCACCATGATATAGCGAGTCTCATATATTGTGCTTCAAAGTAGCACCATGTTCTTCATATAGAGAGTCTCATGTGTTGTCACTTTCATATAGTAGTGGGAATTTTACATTATAGAACTTGGCTTGTATATTCCAATAATGGGCTTCCTCAAAATTGCCCTAGGTCTTCGTGAGCAAGCAAGTTGGATGCACACCCACTAGTGCATCCGTTGCATGGCAATCCCTACTCACTCACATTGATATCTATTGATGGGCATCTCCATAGCCCGTTGATACGCCTAGTTGATGTGAGACTATCTTCCCCTCCTTTTTTGTCTTCTCCACAACCACCATTCTATTCCACCTATATTGCTATATCCATGGCTCACGCTCATGTATTGCGTGAAGATTGAAAAAGTTTTGAAAAAGTTAGAGTATGAAACAATTGCTTGGCTTGTCATCGGGGTTGTGCATGATTTAAATACTTTTTGTGGTGAAGATGGAGCATAGCCAGACTATATGATTTTGTAGGGATAAGTTTCTCGCCATGTTATTTTGCGAAGACATAATTGCTTTGTTAGTATGCTTGAAGTATTATTATTTTTTATGTCAATATAAACTTTTGTCTTGAATATTTCTAATCTGAATATTCATACCACAATTAAGAAGATTTGCATTGAAATTATGCCAAGTAGCACTCCGCATCAAAAATTCTTTTTTTTTCATTTATCTACTCAAGGACGAGCAGGAATTAAGCTTGGGGATGCCTGATACGTCTCCAACGTATCTATAATTTTTGATTGCTCCATGCTATATTATCTACTGTTTTGGACTATATTGGGCTTTATTTTCCACTTTTATATTATTTTTGGGACTAACCTATTAACCGGAGGCCCAGCCTAGAATTGCTGTTTTTTTACCTATTTCAGTGTTTCAGATAAACGGAATATCAAACGGAGTCCAAACGGAATAAAATCCTCGGGAACGTGATTTTCTCACCAAACGTGATCCAGGAGACTTGGACCCTGCTCCAAGGAACAAAAGAGGCGGTCACGAGGGTGGGGGGCGCCCCCCTAGGGCGCGCCCCCTGCCTCGTGGGCCCCTCGTTGCTCCTCCGACGTACTTCTTCCTCCTATGAAGCCAAAAACCTAATTCCACCGCCGCAACTTTCTGTATCCACGAGATCCCATCTTGGGGCCTGTTCTGGAGCTCCGCCGGAAGAGGGCCGTCATCACGGAGGGCTTCTACATCATCATAGCCCCTCCGATGAAGTGTGAGTAGTTTACCTCAGACCTTCGGGTCCATAGTTAGTAGCAAGATGGCTTCTTCTCTCTCTTTGAATCTCAATAAAAAGTTCTCCCCCTCTCTTGTGGAGATCTATTCAACGTAATCTTCTTTTTGCGGTGTGTTTGTTGAGACCGATGAATTGTGGGTTTATGATCAAGTCTATCTATGAATAATATTTGAATCTTCTATGATTCTTTTATGTATGATTGGTTATCTTTGCAAGTCTCTTCGAATTATCCGTTTGGTTTGGCCAACTAGATTGGTAGTTCTTGCCATGGGAGAAGTGCTTAGCTTTGGGTTCGATCTTGCGGTGTCCTTACCCAGTGACAGAAGGGGCAGCAAGGCACGTATTGTATCGTCGCCATTGAGGATACCAAGATGGGGTTTATTTCATATTGCATGAATTTATCTCTCTACATCATGTCATCTTGCTTAAGGCGTTACTCTGTTTTTAACTTAATACTCTAGATGCATGCTGGATAGTGGTCGATGAGTCGAGTAATAGTAGTAGATGCTGAATCATTTTGATCTACTTGTCACGGATGTGATTCCTATATACATGATCATGCCTAGATATTCTCATAACTATGCTCAATTCTGTCAATTGCTCAACAGTAATTTGTTCACCCACCGTAGAATACTTATGCTCTTGAGAGAAGCCACTAGTGAAACCTATGGCCCCCGGGTCTATTCTCATCATATCAATCTCCATCACTTTAATCTTGCTTTGCTTTTTTACTTTGCTTTTACTTTTTACTTTGCATCTTTATACCAAAAATACCAAAAATATTATACCTATCAGATCCCACTCTCGTAAGTGACCGTGAAGGGATTGACAACCCCTAATCGCGTTGGTTGCGAGTAGCTATCGCTTTGTGTAGGTACGAGGGACTTGAGCGTGGGCTCCTACTGGATTGATAGCTTGGTTCTCAAAAACTAAGGGAAATACTTACGCTACTCTGCTGCATCATCCCTTCCTCTTCGGGGAAAACCAACGCAAGCTCAAGACGTAGCACTAAGCGGTAGCAACAGTCGTAGAAGCAATAGTTGGCGAGACGACAATGATGCTTCGATGGAGATCAAGGTGTCAAGCCGGTGACGATGGTGATCATGACGGTGCTTTAGAGATGGAGATCAAAGGCACAATATGATGGCCATATCATATCACTTATTTGATTGCATGTGATGTTTATCCTTTATGCATCTTATTTTGCTTAGTATGGCGGTAGCATTATAAGATGATCTCTCACTGAATTTCAAGGTATAGGTGTTCTCCCTGAGTATGCACCATTGCTACAGTTCATCGTGCCGAGACACCACTGATACGTCTCTGTCGTATCTACTTTTCCAAACACTTTTGCCCTTGTTTTGGACTCTAACTTGCATGATTTGAATGGAACTAACCTGAACTGACGTTGTTTTCAGCAGAATTGCCATGGTGTTATTTTTGTGCAGAAGTAAAAGTTCTCGGAATGACCTGAAAATCAACAGAGATTATTTTTGGAATATATAAAAAATATTGGAAGAAGAATCCACGTCAGGGGGGCCACACCCTGTCCACGAGGGTGGGGGCGCGCCTACCCCCTCGGCATGCCCCCTGCCTCGTGGGCCCCCTGACGCTCCACCGACCTCAACTCCAACTCCATATATTCGGGTTCGGGGAGAAAAAAATCAGAGAGAAGGATTCATCGCGTTTTACGATACGGAGCCGCCGCCAAGCCCTAAACTCTCTCGGGAGGGCTAATCTGGAGTCCGTTCCAGAGAGGGGAATCCGTCACATCGTCATCATCAACCTTCCTCCATCACCAATTTCATGATGCTCACCGCTGCGCGTGAGTAATTCCATTGTAGGCTTGCTGGAAGGTGATGGGTTGGATGAGATTTATCATTTAATCGAGTTAGTTTTGTTAGGGTTTCATCCCTAGTATCCACTATGTTCTGAGATTGATGTTGCTATGACTTTGCTATGCTTAATGCTTGTAACTAGGGCCCGCGTGCCATGATTTCAGATCTGAACCTATTATGTTTTCATGAATATATGAGAGTTATTGATCCTATCTTGCAAGTCTATAGTCACCTATTATGTGTTATGATCCGTTAACCCTGAAGTGACAATAATCGGAATACTTACCGGTGATGACCATAGTTTGAGGAGTTCATGTATTCACTAAGTGTTAATGCTTTGGTTTTGTAATCAATTAAAAGGAGGCCTTAATATCCCTTAGTTTCCAATAGGACCCCGCTGCGACGGGAGGGTAGGACAAAAGATGTCATGCAAGTTCTTTTCCATAAGCATGTATGACTATATTCGGAATACATGCCTACATTACATTGATGAACTGGAGCTAGTTTTGTGTCACTCTATGTTATAACTATTGCATGATTGATCGCATCCGACATAATTCTCCATCACCGATCCAATGCCTACGAGATTTTCATATATTGTTCTTCACTTATTTACTTTTCTGTTGCTACTGTTACAATCACTATAAAACCAAAACTGTTACCGTTACTTTTACCACTGTTACCATTACTATCATATTATTTTGCTACTAAACACTTTTCTGCGGACATTAAGTTTCCAGGTGTGGTTGAATTGACAACTCAGCTGCTAATACTTGAGAATATTCTTTGGCTCCCCTTTTGTCGAATCAATAAATTTGGGTTGAACACTCTACCCTTGAAAACTATTGCGATCCCCTATACTTGTGGGTTATCAACCACGTGATGATCGGGTGTGATAAGCTCTACGTTCACATACAACGGGTGCAAGCCAGTTTTGCACATGCAGAATACTCGGGTTAAACTTGACGAGACTAGCATATGTAAATATGGCCTTGGAACACTGAGACCGAAAGGTCGAGCATGAATCATATAGTAGATATGATCAACATAGTGATGTTCACCATTGAAAACTACTCCATCTCACATGATGATCGAACATGGTTTAGTTGATATGGATCACGTGATCACTTAGATGATTAGAGGGATGTCTATCTAAGTGGGAGTTCTTAAGTAATATGATTAATTGAACTTAAATTTATTATGAACTTAGTCCTGATAGTATTTACATATCTATGTTGTAGATCAATTGCTCGCGTATAGCTTCCCCGTTTTATTTATGATATGTTCCTAGAGAAAACTATGTTAAAAGATGTTAGTAGCAATGATGCGGAGTAGCTCCGTGATCTGAGGATTATCCTCATTGCTGCACAAAAGAATTATGTCCTTGATGCACCGCTAGGTGATGGACCTATTGCAGGAGCAGATGTAGACGTTATGAACGTTTGGCAAGCTCGGTATGATGACTACTTGATAGTTTAGTGCGCCATGCTTTACGGCTTAGAACCGGGACTTCAAAAAGTTTTGAACGCCACGAAGCATATAAGATGTTCCAAGAGCCAAAATTGGTATTTTAGACTCATGCCTGAGTCAAGAGGTATGAGACCTCTGACAAGTACTTTGCCTACAAGATGGACGAGAATAGCTCAACCAGTGAGCATGTGCTTAGAATGTCTGAGTACTACAATCGCTTGAATCAAGTGGGAGTTAATATTCCATATAAGATAGTGATTGACAGAGTTCTCTATTCACTATCGCCAAGTTACTGGAACTTCATGATGAACTATAATATGCAAGGGATGACGAAAATGATTCCCGAGCTCTTCGTGATGCTGAAATCAAAGAAGGTAGAAATCAAGAAAAGCATCAAATGTTGATGGTTGACAAGACCACTAGTTTCAAGTAAAAGGGCAAGGGAAAGAAAGGGAACTTCTAGAAGAATGGCAAGCAAGTTGTCACTCCCATGAAGAAGCCCAAAGCTAGACCCAAGCCTGAAACTGAGTGCTTCTACTGCAAAGGAAATGGTCACTAGAAGCGGATCTGCCCCAAATACTTGGCGGATAAGAAGGATGGCAAAGTGAACAAAAGTATATACGATATACATGTTATTGATGTGTACTTTACTAGTATTCATAGTAGCCCCTGGGTATTTGATACTGGTTCATTTGCTATGATTAGTAACTAGAAACAGGAGTTACAAAATGAACAAAGACTAGTTGAGGGCGAGGTGATGATGTGTGTTGGAAATGATTCCAAAGGTTAATAAGATCACCATCGCACACTCCCTTTACCTTCGGGATTAGTGTTGAACCTAACATAAATGTTATTTGGTGTTTGCGTTGAGCATAATATGATTGGATCATGTTTATTGTAATACGGTTATTCATTTAAGTCAAAGAATAATTGCTATTCTATTTACATGAATAAAACCTTCTGTGGTCATACACCCAAGGTGAATGGTTTATTGAATCTCGATCGTAGTGATGCACATATTCATGATATTGATGCCAAAAGATGCAAAGTTGATAATGATAGTGCAAAATACTAGTGGCACTGCCGTTTAGGTCATATTGGTGTAAAGTGCATGAAGAAACTCCATGTTGATGACCAACAAGTGTAGCGGATCTATCATAGCCTTTTCGATAAGTAAGAGTGTCGAACCCAACGAGGAGCGGAAGGAAATGATAAGGAGTTTTCAGTAAGGTATTCTTTGCAAGCACTGAAATTATCGGTAACTGATAGTTTTGTGATAAGGTAATTTGTAATGAGTAGCAAGTAATAAAAGTAAAGAAGGTGCAAAAAGATGGCCCAATCCTTTTTGTAGCAAAGGACAAGCCTGGAAAAACTCTTATATGAAGGAAAGCGCTCCCGAGGACACATGGGAATTATCGTCAAGCTAGTTTTCATCACGTTCATATGATTTGCGTTCGGTACTTTGATAATTTGATATGTGGGTGGACCAGTGCTTGGGTACTGTCCTTACTTGGACAAGCATCCCACTTATTATTAACCCCCATTGCAAGCATCCGCAACTACAACAGAAGTATTAAGGTAAACCTAACCATAGCATGAAACATATGGATCCAAATCAGCCCCTTACGAAGCAACGCATAAACTAGGGTTTAAGCTTCTGTCACTCTAGCAACCCATCATCTACTTATTACTTCCCAATGCCTCCCTCTAGGACCAAACAATGGTGAAGTGTCATGTAGTCGACGTTCACATGACACCACTAGAGGGATGACAACATACATCTCATCAAAATATCGAACGAATACCAAATTCACATGACTACTTATAGCAAGACTTCTCCCATGTCCTCAGGCACAAACGTAACTACTCACAAAGCATATTCATGTTCATAATTAGAGGGGTATTAATATGCACAATGGATCTGAACATATGATCTTCCACCAAGTAAACCAACTAGCATCAACTACAAGGAGTAATCAACACTACTAGCAACCCACAGGTACCAATCTGAGGTTTGGATACAAAGATTGGGTACAAGAGATGAACTAGGGTTTGAGATGAGATTGTGCTGGTGAAGATGTTGATGGAGATTGACCCCCTCAAGATGAGAGGATCTTTGGTGATGACGATGGTGATGATTTCCCCCTCCCGGAGGGAAATTTCCCCGGCAGAACAGCTCCGCCGGAGCCCTAGATTGGTTCTGCCAAGGTTCCGCCTTGTGGCGGCGGAGTTTCTTCCCGAAAGCTTGCTTCTGATTTTTTTTCTCGACGAAAGACTCCATATAGCCAAAGATGGGCATCGAAGGGCCATCAGGGGCCCATGAGGCAGGGGGCGCACCCAGGGGGTAGGGCGCGCCCCCACCCTCGTGGCCAGGGTGTGGGCCCCGCCTGGTACTTCCTTCGCTTAGTATTTTTTATTAATTCCAAAAACAACTTCCGTGAAGTTTCATGACTTTTGGAGCTGTGCAGAATAGGTCTCTAATATTTGCTCCTTTTCCAGCCCAGAATTCTAGCTGCCGGCATTCCCCCTCTTCATGTAAACCTTGTAAAATAAGAGAGAATAGGCATAAGTATTGTGACATAATGTGTAATAACAGCCCGTAATGCGATAAATATCGATATTAAAGCATGATGCAAAATGGACGTATCAACTCCACCAAGCTTAGATCTCGCTTGTCCTCAAGCGAAAGCCGAAATCTAAAAATATGTCCACATGTTTGGAGATAAACGTGTCGATAAAAATAAAATACGGACATGAGGGCATCATGATCATTCTTAGAACAACAACATATATATATTGTCATATGATCTCTTATGCTAAAGTAACAATTCAATCACAATTTCAAGTATGAATCATAAACTTCATTGAGAACCAACAAACTCTAATCTCAGTCATTGAGGCAATTGCAATTTATCATAACATAGGAAAGAGTCAATATAAGAGCTTTTCAGCAAGTCCACATACTCAACTATCATTTAGTATTTCATAATTGCTAACACTCACGCAATATTTATGGGTATGAAGTTTTAATCGGACACAAAGAAAGATAGGGGCTTATAGTTTTGCCTCCCAACTTTTTACCTCAAGGGTAATGTCAACAATAATAGTTCATGAAAATTCACATCCAATTAGCTATATATATCAGGATCCTTCCAACGCATTGTGCTTGCCAAAGGATAAAATGTAAAAAGGAAAGGTGAATATCACCATGACTCTTTGCATGAAGTATAAGACAAGAATAAAAGATAGGCCCTTCGCAGAGGGAAGCAGAGGATGTCATGCGCTTTTGTGGTTGGATGCACAAAATCTTAATTCAAAAGAACGTCACTTTATATTCCCACTTGTGATATGGACCTTTATTATGCAGTTCGTCGCTTTTATTTCTTCCACATCACAAGATCGTATAAAGCTTATTTTCTCCACATTAATAGATCATACATATTTAGAGAGCAATTTGTATTGCGTGCACCGATGACAACTTACTTTAAGGATCTTACTCAATCCATAGGTAGGTATCGTGGACTCTCATGGCAAAAACGGGTTTAGGGATATTTGGAAGCACAAGTAGTATCTCTACTTGGTGCAAATAAATTGGCTAGCATGAGAGGGAAAGGCAAGCTCAACATGTTGGATGATCCATGACAATATAATATATCTCAGATGTAAGAAAGCATAACCCATTATGTTCTCTTCCTTGTCCAACATCAACTCTTTAGCATATCATACTTTAATGAGTGCTCACAATTATAAAAGATGTCCAAGATAGTATATTTATATGTGAAAACCTCTCTTTCTTTATTACTTCCTATTAATTGCAACAATGACCAAAACTATGTTTGTCAACTCTCAACAACTTTTATTCATCATACTCTTTATATGTGAAGTCATTACTTTCCATAAGATCCATAAGATCTCTTTATTTCTTTCTATTTATTCTCTTTTATTTTATTCCCTCAAGATAATAGCAAAATAATCAAGCCCTTGACTCAACACTAATCTTTATTATATATAGCTCACGGACTTGATTACATAAGAAGATCATAAAGCAAAACTCACAACTAGATTATACTAAAACTTTATTTTACTAGATCAAGATATTATCAAAACGATCGAACTAATAAAAACGATAAAGATAAAAGTGATGGTGATACGATACCGCGGCACTGCCCAAGCTTGGGAGTTGCCAAGGGGAATGCCCATACCCGATGCTCAGTTCTTCTTTGTTGATGAAGAAGTGTCGGTGATGATGGGTAGTCGCACATCGAGCGTAAGAGATCCTCCAATTTGCGGATAATGCCCTTGAGTGCGATCATATGCTCCTTCAACTAAATATTTTCACTTGTGAGATACTTATTTTGAATGCGAGCTAACTCAATCATCTTGAAAGCTTCAATCTCCTTTGGGGTAAAGAGGTTGTGGTAAGGTTGAAGGATGTCTTCTTCTTCTACTGCCGGAACTTGATCTCCCATGGCCTTCTTGATCCCATCATCCTTGTTGATCTCTCTGGGTTCTTCTCTCTTCAGTTCTATCTTCATTAGCCAAGCATCGTTGCCCTCATTATTGGAGGAGGAGGGAGACGACATGATGCTTGGCCTTGACAACCCTGACAGAAAATAGCTTGAAATAAGAACACGAGATTTTTGCGTGACACGATGGCCAAAACATTCGGGAGATTATAATGATTTTTTACCGACCAAAAGAAGTATCGTGCAAGAAAACAGAGTTCAGAGGGTACACGAGGTGCCCACGAGGCAGGGGGCGTGCCTCCACCCTCGTGGGATCCCCGTGTCCTTTCCAGTCTGCTTCATATTTTCCTATTTTCTTAAATATTCCAAAACGGAGAAAAAAATGTCATTAGAACTGTTTTGGAGTCGATTTACTTACCGTACCACGTACCTATTCCTTTTCGGAGTCTGAAACATTCCGTAAAGTGTCCCTTATGTATTCCTCCGGGGTTACGGTTTCAATAATATTAGTTTCAGCATTTATGGGATTACCTGAGATATAATGTTTGATTCTTTGACCGTTCACCACCTTCGTATTTGTGCCTTCGAAGTTGTTGATTTTTATGGCACCGGAACAAAAGACCTCCTCGATAACGTAAGGACCTTCCCATTTAGAGAGAAGTTTTCCTGCAAAAAATCTTAAACGAGAGTTGTATAACAATACATAATCACCTACATTGAACTCACATTTTTGTATCCTTTTATCATGCCATCTTTTAACATTTTCTTTAAACAGCTTGGCATTTTCATAAGCCTGGGTTCTCCATTCATCAAGTGAGCTAATGTCAAAAAGCCTTTTCTCACCGGCAAGTTTGAAATCATAACTGAGCTCTTTAATGGCCCAATATGCCTTATGTTCTAATTCAAGAGGTAAGTGACATGCTTTACCATAAACCATTTTATATGTAGACATACCCATGGGATTTTTATATGCAGTTCTATAGGCCCATAATGCATCATCAAGTTTCTTGGACCAATTCTTTCTAGATCTATTGATAGTCTTTTGCAAAATTAATTTGAGCTCTCTGTTACTCAATTCTACTTGACCACTAGACTGTGGGTGATAAGGAGATGCAATTCTATGATTAACATCATACTTAGCAAGCATTTTACGGAAAGCACCATGAATAAAATGTGAACCACCATCAGTCATTAAATATCTAGGGACTCCAAACCTCGGAAAAATAACTTCTTTAAGCATCTTAATAGAGGTGTTATGATCAGCACTACTAGTTGGAATAGCTTCTACCCACTTAGTAACGTAATCAACAACAACTAAAATATGTGTATATCCATTAGAGGCAGGAAAAGGTCCCATATAATCAAAGCCCCAAACATCAAATGGTTCAATAACATGTGAATAATTCATAGGCATTTCTTGATGTCTACTAATATTACCAATTCTTTGACATTCATCACAAGAAAAGACAAACTTACGGTCATCCTTGAAGAGAGTAATCCAATAAAAACCGGATTGCAATACCTTGTGTGCAGTTCTATCTCCAGCATGGTGTCCTCCATAAGCCTCAGAGTGACACTTGCGTAGGATATGTTCCTGTTCATGCTCAGGTACACAACGTCTAATAACACCATCTACTCCTTCTTTATAAAGGTGTGGGTCGTCCCAAAAGTAATGTCTTAAATCATAGAAAAACTTTTTCTTTTGCTGGTATGTGAAACTAGGTGGTATAAACTTAGCAACAATGTAATTAGCATAATCAGCATACCATGGAGCAGTACGAGAAGCATTTATGACAGCTAATTGTTCATCAGGAAAGCTATCATCAATAGGTAGTGGGTCATCATGAACATTCTCTAACCTGGACAAGTTGTCTGCAACAGGGTTCTTAGCTCCCTTTCTATCAGTAATATGCAAATCAAATTCTTGTAGCAGGAGAACCCATCTAATAAGTCTAGGTTTAGCATCTTTCTTCTCCGTAAGATATTTAATAGCAGCATGATCAGTGTGAATAGTTAGTTTAGAATCAACAATATAAGGTCTGAACTTATCACAAGCAAATACAACTACTAAGAATTCCTTTCAGCAGTAGCACAATTTCTCTGGGCATTGTCCAGAGTTTTACTAGCATATAGAATAACATTTAATTTTTTATCAACTCTTTGTCCTAGAACAGCACCTACAGCATAGTCACTAGCATCACACATGATTTCAAAGGGTAAATTCCAATCAGGAGGCTGAAAAATAGGTGCAGAAATCAAGGCTTTCTTAAGTATTTCCAATGCTTCTACACAATCATCATCAAAGACAAAAGGAATATCTTTTCGTAATAGGTTAGTTAGAGGACAGAATTTTTTTGAGAAGTCCTTAATGAACCTCCTATAAAAACCGGCATGACCAAGGAAACTTCTTATACCTTTGATGTCCTTGGGACACGACATCTTTTCAATAGCATCAACTTTAGCTTTGTCGGCTTCAATACCTCTGTCAGAAATTTTATGCCCCAAGACAATACCTTCATTAACCATAAAGTGGCACTTCTCCCAATTCAAGACAAGGTTGGTTTCTTCACATCTATGCAAAACTCGATCAAGGTTGCTCAAGAAATCATCAAAAGAGGATCCATAAACAGAGAAATCATCCATGAAAACTACACAAATCTTTTCACAAAAGTCAGAGAATATAACCATCATGCATCTTTGAAAGGTAGCATGTGCATTACATAAACCAAAAGGCATACGTCTATAAGAAAAGGTACCAAAAGGGCAAGTAAAAGTAGTTTTTCTTGATCATCAGATGACACGGGTATTTGAGAGAAACCAGAGTAACCATCTAGAAAGCAAAAATGTGTATGTTTGGATAATCTTTCTAGCATTTGATCAATGAAAGGCAAAGGGTAATGATCTTTTTTAGTATCTTTATTTAATTTGCGGAAATCAATTACCATTCTATAACCTGTAACAATTCTTTGTGGGATCAATTCATCTTTATCATGAGGAACAACAATAATACCTTGATGACCCACAAGTATAGGGGATCTATCGTAGTCCTTTCGATAAGTAAGAGTGTCAAACCCAACGAGGAGCAGAAGGAAATGATAAGCAGTTTTCAGCAAGGTATTCTCTGCAAGCACTGAATTACAGGTAACAGATAGTTTTGTGATAAGATAATTTGTAACGAGCAACAAGTAACAAAAGTAAAGAAAGTGCAACAAGGTGGCCCAATCCTTTTTGTAGCAAAGGACAAGCCTGGGAAAAATCTTATATAGAGAAAAGTGCTCCCGAGGACACATGGGAATTATCGTCAAGCTAGGTTTCATCATGATCATATGATTCGCGATCGGTACTTTGATAATCTAATATGTGGGTGGACTGGTGCTTGGGTGCTGTCCTTACTTAGACAAGCATCCCACTTATGATTAACCTCTATTGCAAGCATCCACAACTATAACAAAAGTATTAAGGTAAACCTAACCATAGCATGAAACATATGGATCCAAATCAGCCCCTTACGAAGCAATGCATAAACTAGGGTTTAAGCTTCTGTCACTCTAGCAACCCATCATCTACTTGTTACTTCCCAATGCCTTCCTCTAGGCCCAAATAATGGTGAAGTGCCATGTAGTCGACGTTCACATAACACCACTAGAGGAGAGACAACATACATCTCATCAAAATATCAAACGAATACCAAATTCACATGACTACGAATAGCAAGACTTCTTCCATGTCCTCAGGAACAAACGTAACTACTCACAAGGCATATTCATGTTCATAATCAGAGGGGTATTAATATGCATATATGATCTGAACATATGATCTTCCACCAAATAAACCAACTAGCATCAACTACAAGGAGTAATCAACACTACTAGCAACCCACATGTACCAATCCCAAACTTAGAGACAAGAATTGGATACAAGAGATGAACTAGGGTTTGAGAGGAGATGGTGCCGGTGAATATGTTGATGGAGATTGACCCCCTCCCGATGAGAGGTGATACGTCTCCGTCGTATCTACTTTTCCAAACACTTTTGCCCTTGTTTTGGACTTTAACTTCCATGATTTGAATGGAACTAACCCGGACTGACGTTGTTTTCAGCAGAATTACCATGGTGTTATTTATGTGCAGAAACAAACGTTCTCGGAATGACCTGAAACTTCACGGAGCAACTTTTTGGAAAATATAAAAAATACCTACAAAAGATGAAGTCCAGGGGGCCCACCACCTGTCCACGAGGGTGGGGGCGCGCCCCCTACCTCGTGGGCCCCCTGGTGCCTCTCCGACTCCAACTCCAACTCTATATATTGTGTTTCGGAGAGAAAAAATCAGAGAGAAGAATTCATCGCGTTTTACGATACGGAGCTGCCGCCAAGCCCTAAAACCTCTCGAGAGGGCTGATCTGGAGTCTGTTCGGGGCTCCGGAGAGGGGAATTCATCGCCATCGTCATCATCAACCATCCTCCATCACCAATTTCATGATGCTCACCGCCATGCATGAGTAATTCCATCGAAGGCTTGTTGGACGGTGATGGGTTGGATGGGATCTATCATGTAATCGAGTTAGTTTTTTTAGGGTTTGATCCCTAGTGTCCACTATGTTCTTAGATTGATGTTGCTATGACTTTGCTATGCTTAATGCTTGTCACTAGGGTCTGAGTGCCATGATTTTAGATCTGAACCTATTATGTTTTCATCAATATACGAGTGTTCTTGATCCTATCTTGCAAGTCTATAATCACCTATTATGTGTTATGATCTATTAACCCCGAAGTGACAATAATCAGGATACTTACCGGTGATGACCATAGTTTGAGGAGTTCATGTATTCACTATGTGTTAATGCTTTGTTCCGGTACTCTATTAAAAGGAGGCCTTAATATCCCTTAGTTTCCGTAAGGATCCCGCTGCCACGGGAGGGTAGGACAAAAGATGTCATGCAAGTTCTTTTCCATAAGCACGTATGACTATGTTCGTAATACATGCCTACATTATATCAATGAACTGGAGCTAGTTCTGTGTCACCCTAGGTTATGACTATTACATGATGAACCGCATCCAGCATAATTCTCCATCACCGATCCATTTCCTACGAGATTTCCATACATTGTTCGTCGCTTATTTACTTTCCCGTTGTTATTTCTATCATCACTACAAAATACCAAAAACATTACTTTTACTACCGTTACCTTTTGTTACCGTTACCACCACTATCATATTACTTTGCTACTAAATACTTTGCTGTAGATACTAAGTTTCCAGGTGTGGTTGAATTGACAACTCAGCTGCTAATACTTGATAGTATTCTTTGGCTCCCCTTGCGTCGAATCAATAAATTTGGGTTGAATACTTTTCCCTCAAAAACTGTTGCGATCCCCTATACTTGTGGGTTATCAAGACTATTTTCTGGCGCCGTTGCCGGGGAGCATAGCTCTATTCTTTGAGTCACTTGGGATTTATATCTGCTTATCATTATGAAGAACTTGAAAGATCCAAGAACCAAGATTTATCCCTCAACTACGAGGGGAGGTAAGGAACTGCCATCTAGCTCTGCACTTGATTCACCTTTTGTTTTGAGTAAGCTTGCGACACCTAAAACTGCTTCTGCTATTAGTTCTGATATGTCGCATGTTATTGATACGTCTCCAATGTATCTATAATTTTTGATTGCTCCATGCTATAATATCTACTGTTTTGAATGTTTATGGGCTTTATTATACACTTTTATATCATTTTTGGGACTAACCTATTAACCCAGAGCCCAGTGCTAGTTTCTGTTTTTACCCTGTTTTAGGGTTTCGAAGAAAAGGAAAATCAAACGGAGTCCAATTGACCTGAAACTTCACGGAACTAATTTTTGGAAGGAAAGAAGCCCAGAAGACTTGGAGTGCACGTCGGGGGATATGCGAGGAGGTCACGAGGCAGGGGGCGCGCCCACCCCCCTGGGCGTGTCCTCCACCCTCGTGAGCCCCTAGTGCCCCCCTGACGTACTTCTTCCGCCTATATATCTCCATATACCCTAAAAACATCCGTGAGCACAATAGATCGGGAGTTCCGCCGCCAGAAGCCTCCGTAGCCACCGAAAGCCAATCTAGACCCGTTCTGGCACCCTGCCGGAAGGAGCAATCCCTCTCCGGTGGCCATCTTCATCATCCCGGTGCTCTCCATGACGAGGAGGGAGTAGTTCTCCCTCGGGGCTGAGGGTATGTACCAGTAGTTATGTTTGATCTCTCTCTCTCTCTCTCATGTTCTTGAGGTGATACGATCTTGATGTATCATGAGCTTTGCTATTATATTTGGATCCTCTGATGTTTCTTCCCCCCTCTTCTCTCTTGTAATGAATTGAGTTTCCCCTTTGAAGTAATCTTATCGGATTGAGTCTTTAAAGATTTGAGAACACTTGATGTATGTCTTGTCGTGCGTATCTGTGGTGACAATGGGATACCACGTGATTCACTTGATGTATGTTTCGGTGATCAACTTGCGGGTTCCGCCCATGAACCTATGCATAGGGGTTGGCACATGTTTTCGTCATGATTCTCCGGTGGAACTTTGGGGCACTCTTTGAGGTCCTTTGTGTTGGTTGAATAGATGAATCTGAGATTGTGTGATGCATATCGTATAGTCATACCCACGGATACTTGAGGTGACATTGGAGTATCTAGGTGACATTAGGGTTTTGGTAGATTTGTCTTAAGGTGTTATTCTAGTACGAACTCTAGGGCTATTTGTGACACTTATAGGAATAGCCCAACGGATTGATTGGAAAGAATAACTTTGAGGTGGTTTCGTACCCTACCATAATCTCTTCGTTCGTTCTCCGCTATTAGTGACTTTGGAGTGACTCTTTGTTGCATGTTGAGGGATAGTTATGTGATCCAATTATGTTAGTATTGTTGAGGGAACTTACACTAGCGAAAGTATGAACCCTAGGCCTTGTTTCCTAGCATTGCAATACCGTTTACGCTCACTTTTATCATTTGTTACCTTGCTGTTTTATTATTTCAGATTATACATACCTTTATCTACTATCCACATACCACTTGTTTCACCATCTCTTCGCCGAACTAGTGCACCTATACAATTTACCATTGTATTGGGTGTTTTGGGACACAAGAGACTCTTTGTTATTTAGTTGCAGGGTTGCTTGAGAGAGACCATCTTCATCCTACGCCTCCTACGGATTGATAAACCTTAGGTCATCCACTTGAGGGAAATTTGCTACTGTCCTACAAACTTCTGCACTTGGAGCCCCAACAACGTCTACAAGAAGAAGGTTGTGTAGTAGACATCAAGCTCTTTTCTGGCGCTGTTGCCGGGGAGGTTAGCACTTGAGGTATATCTTTAGATCTTGCAATCGAGTCTTTTAGTTTCTTGTTTTATCACTAGTTTAGTTTATAAAAGAAAACTACAAAAAAATATGGAATTGAGTTTGTCTCATACGCTTCACCTTTTTAATATCTTTCGTGAGTATGATGGAAAGGATAATTGTGCTCAAGTGCTAGAATAAGAAATCTATAAAATGTTTGGCACTAAATATTTGAATGATGAGCATGATTGCAATGTTGTTAGTATGAACTCCTTGAATATCCATGATGCTAATGATATGCAAAGCCACAAGCTTGGGGAAGCTATGTTTGATGAAGACGATATTTTTTGTCCCCCAAGCTTTGATGAGGAAATTCATTATGATGAAAGCACGCCTCCTATCTATGATGATTATTGTGCGTATGCTTTAAAGAATAATGATAACAATGAACCTTGTCATCTTGATCTTAATTTTCAATCACATGATAGTTATTTTGTTGAGTTTGCTCCCACTATTATTCATGATTTTGCTTATGTGGAGAGTAGTAAATTTTCTATACTTGTAGATCATGAGAATGCTTTAGGTGCTGGTTATATTGTTGAATTCATTCATGATTCTACTGAAAATTATTATGAGGGAGGAATATATGCTTGTAGGAATTGCAATAATATCAAGTTTCCTCTCTATGTGCTTAAAATTTTGAAGTTATGCTTGTTTTACCTTCCTATGCAAGTTGATTCTTGTTCCCACAAGTTGTTTGCTCACAAAATCCCTATGCATAGGAAGTGGGTTAGACTTAAATGTGCTAGTCATATTCTTCATGATGCTCTCTTTATGTTACAATTCTTATCTTTTATGTGAGCATCATTGAAATCATCATGCCTAGCTAGGGGCATTAAACGATAGCGCTTGTTGGGAGGCAACCCAACTTTATTTTTGTTCCTTGATTTTTGTTCCTATTTAGTAATAAATAATTCATCTAGCCTCTGTTTAGATGTGGTTTTATGCTTTTAATTAGTGTTTGTGCCAAGTAGAACCTTTGGGAAGACTCGGGGAAAGTCTTGTTGATCATGCTGTCAAAAACAGAAACTTTAGTGCTCACGAGAATTGCTGCCATTTTTTAATTGGAGAGTGCTATTTAGTTAATTATTTTTGCATATGATTAATATATAAATTCCTCAGGTCCAGCAATTTATTTTAGAATTTTATGAGTTCCATAAGTATACGTTTGATCCAGATTACTACAGACTGTTCTGTTTTTGACAGATTCTATTTTTCATGTGTTGTTTACTTATTTTGATGAATCTATGGCTAGTAAAAGAGTTTATAAACCATATAGAAGTTGTAATACAGTAGGTTTAACACCAATATAAATAAATAATGAGTTCATTACAGTAACTTGAAGTGGTCTTTTGTTTTCTTTCGCTAACGGAGCTTACGAGTTTTCTACTTTAAGTTTTGTGTTGTGAAGTTTTCAAGTTTTGGGTAAAGATTCGATGGAATATGGAATAAGGAGTGGGAAGAGCCTAATCTTGGGGATTCCCAAGGCACCCCAAGGTAATATTCAAGGATAGACAAGAGCCTAAGCTTGGGGATACCCCGGAAGGCATCCCCTCTTTCGTCTTCGTTCATCGGTAACTTTACTTGGAGCTATATTTTTATTCACCACATGATATGTGTTTTGCTTGGAGCGTCAATTTATTTTGTTAGGATTTTCTTGATCTTATTTAGAACAATGTTTTGCATCTTTTATTTCAATAAAAGTGGCATTGATAGCCTTTACTATGCCTATCTTAGAAGTCCACATGTTGCTGTTTGAAAACAGAAAGTTTACCACTGTTGCAATAATTCCCTAGAAAAGTCAGAATGTGATAAAATGTTGAAACCTTTTGCATATTAAGCTCTGATAAATTTACTACAGTGTTAATTTTCTTTCATAATTTTTGGATCTAGGGAAGTATGGATGTTGCAGCATTTTTTACAGACTGTCCTGTTTAGGCAGATTGCTGTTATGTTTGCATTGTTTGCATATGTGTGCTTCTTTAATGATTCTATTTGAGTATAGGACTATTAAATATGCAGAAGCATTCAGTATTCAATGTTGAATAATAATTTTAGTGATTTTCTACAGTAGAGTATGATAAGGTTTTTGCAATGGTTTATACTAACTTATCTCACGAGTCCTTGTTGAGTTTTGTGTGGATGAAGCTTTTGAGATTTAGGGAGACCTTGATATGAGAGGAATTAAGGAGACACAAAAGCTCAAGCTTGGGGATGCCCAAGGCACCCCAAGATAATATTTCAATAAGTCTCAAGCATCTAAGCTTGGGGATGCCCCGGTTGGCATCCCACCTTTCTTCTTCAACAATTATCGGTTAGTTTCGGTTGATCCTAAGTTTTTGCTTCTTCACATGATGATTGCCATTCTTAGAATGTCATTTTACTTTGCTTTGCTTGCTGTTTGAATAGAATACCAAGATCTGAAATTATTAAATGTTAGAGAGTCTTCACATAGTTGCATAATTATTCGACTACTCATTGATCTTCACTTATATCTTTCGGAGTAGTTTGTCGTTTGCTCTAGTGCTTCACTTATATCTTTTAGAGCATGGTGGTAGTTTTATTTTGAAGAAATAGATGAACTCTCATGCTTCACTTAGATTATTCTGAGAGTCTTAAATAGCATGTTAATTTGCTTAAAATCCTAATATGCTAGGTATACAAGATTAGTAAAAACTTTCTTATGAGTGTGTTGAATACTAAGAGAAGTTTGATGCTTGATGATTGTTTTGAGATATGGAGGTAATAATATCAAAGTCGTGCTAGTTGAGTAGTTGTGAAATTGAGAAATGCTTGTGTTGAAGTTTGCAAGTCCCGTAGCATGCACGTATGGTAAATGTTGTGTAACAAATTTGAAACATGAGGTGTTATTTGATTGTCCTCCTTATGAGTGGCGGTCGGGGACGAGCGATGGTCTTTTCCTACCAATCTATCCCCCTAGGAGCATGCACGTAGTGCCGAGGTTTTTGATGACTTGAAGACTTTTGCAAGAAGTATGTGAGTTCTTTATGACTAATGTTGAGTCCATGGATTATACGCACTCTCACCCTTCCATCCTTGCTAGCCTCTTCGGTACCGTGCATTGCCCTTTCTCACATTGAGAGTTAGTGCAAACTCCGCCGGTGCATCCAAACCCCGTGATATGATACGCTCTGTCACACATAAACCTCCTTATATCTTCCTCAAAACAACCACCATACCTACCTATTATGGCATCTCCATAGCCATTCCGAGATATATTGCCATGCAACTTTCCACCATTCCGTTCATCATGACACACTCATCATTGTCATATTGCTTAGCATGATCATGTAGTTGACATAGTATTTGTGGCAAAGCCACCGTTCATAATTATTTCATACATGTCACTCTTGGTTCATTGCATATCCCGGTACACGGCCGGAGGCATTCATATAGAGTCATCTTTGTTCTAGTATCAAGTTGTAATCATTGAGTTGTAAATAATTAGAAGTGTGATGATCATCATTATTAGAGAATTGTCCCAAGTGAGGAATAGATTAAAAAAAGAGATGCCATAAAAAAAGAGAAGGCCCAAAAAAAGAAAGGCCATAAAAAAGAGAAGGCCAAATAAATAAATAAAATGAGAGAAAAAGAGAGAAGGGACAATGCTACTACCCTTTACCACACTTGTGCTTCAAAGTAGCACCATGATCTTCATAGTAGAGAGTCTCTCATGTTATCACTTTCATATACTAGTGGGAAATTTTCATTATAGAACTTGGCTTGTATATTCCAACAATGGGCCTCCTCAAGTGCCCTAGATCTTCATGAGCAAGCAAGTTGGATGCACACCCACTTAGTTTATTTTGTTGAGCTTTCATACATTTATAGCTCTAGTGCATCCGTTGCATGGCAATCCCTACTCCTTGCATTAACATCAATCGGTGGGCATCTCCATAGCCCATTGATTAGCCTCGTTGATGTTAGACTTTCTCTTTTTTGTCTTCTCCACATAACCCCCATCATTATATTCTATTCCACCTATAGTACTATGTCCATGGCTCGCGCTCATATATTGCGTGAAAGTTTATAGGTTTGAGATTACTAAAGTATGAAACAATTGCTTGGCTTGTCATCGGGGTTGTGCATGATGAGAGCATTCTTGAGTGACGAAAATGAAACATGACTAAACTATATGATTTTGTAGGGATGAACTTTCTTTGGCCATGTTATTTTGAGAAGACATAATTGCTTAGTTAGTATGCTTGAAGTATTATCATTTTTATGTCAATATGAACTTTTGTCTTGAATCTTATGGATCTGAATATTCATACCACAATTAAGAAGAATCACATTGAAATTATGCCAAGTAGCACTGCGCATCAAAAATTCTGTTTTTATCATTTACCTACTCGAGGACGAGCAGGAATTAAGCTTGGGGATGCTGATACGTCTCCAACGTATCTATAATTTTTTATTCCTCCATGCTATATTATCTACTGTTTTGAATGTTTATGGGCTTTATTATACACTTTTATATCATTTTTGGGACTAACCTATTAACCCAGAGCCCAGTGCCGGTTTCTGTTTTTACCCTGTTTTAGGGTTTCGAAGAAACGGAAAATCAAACGGAGTCCAATTGAACTGAAACTTCACGGAACTCATTTTTGGAAGGAAAGAAGCCCAAAAGACTTGGAGTGCACGTCGGGGGATCAACGAGGAAGCCACGAGGCAGGGGGCGCGCCCACCCCCCTCGTGGCTCCCCTGATGTACTTCTTCCTCCCATATATACCCACATACCCTAAAACGATCGGGGAGCACAATAGATCGGGAGTTCCACCGCCAGAAACCTCCGTAGCCACCAAAAGCCAATCTAGACCCGTTCCGGCACCCTGCCGGAGGGGGAATCCCTCTTTGGTGGCCATCTTCATCATCCCGGTGCTCTCCATGACGAGGAGGGAGTAGTTCTCCCTCGGGGCTGAGGGTATGTACTGTGTTTGATCTCTCTCTCTCTCGTGTTCTCGATGTGATACAATCTTGATGTATCACGAGCTTTGCTATTATATTTGGATCCTATGATGTTTCTTCCCCCTCTTCTCTCTTGTAATGAATTGAGTTTCCCCTTTGAAGTAATCTTATCGGATTGAGTCTTTAAAGATTTGAGAACACTTGATGTATGTCTTGTCGTGCGTATCTGTGGTGACAATGGGATACCACGTGATTCACTTGATGTATGTTTTGGTGATCAACTTGCGGGTTCCGCCCATGAACCTATGCATAGGGGTTGGCACACGTTTTCGTCGTGATTCTCCGGTAGAACTTTGGGGCACTCTTTGAGGTCCTTTGTGTTGGTTGAATAGATGAATCTGAGATTGTGTGATGCATATCGTATAATCATACCCACGGATACTTGAGGTGACATTAGGGTTTTGGTAGATTTGTGTCTTAAGGTGTTATTCTAGTATGAACTCTAGGGCTGTTTGTGACACTTATAGGAATAGCCCAACGGATTGATTTGAAAGAATAACTTGGAGGTGGTTTCGTACCCTACCATAATCTCTTCGTTCGTTCTCCGCTATTAGTGACTTTGGAGTGACTCTTTGTTGCATGTTGAGGGATAGTTATGTTATCCAATTATGTTAGTATTGTTGAGGGAACTTACACTAGCGAAAGTATGAACCCTAGGCCTTGTTTCCTAGCAATACCGTTTACGCTCACTTTTATCATTTGTTACCTTGCTGTTTTTATTACTTCAGATTACAAATACCTTTATCTACTATCCACATACCACTTGTTTCACCATCTCTTCGCCGAACTAGTGCACCTATACAATTTACCATTGTATTGAGTGTGTTGGGGACACAAGGGACTCTTTGTTATTTGGTTGCAGGGTTGCTTGAGAGAGACCATCTTCATCCTACGCCTCCTACGGATTGATAAACCTTAGGTCATCCACTTGAGGGAAATTTGCTACTGTCCTACAAACCTCTGCATTTGGAGGCCCAATAACGTCTACAAGAAGACGGTTGTGTAGTAGACATCAGTTATTGATGATGCTACTTCTGCTATACATGATACTTATGATGAAACTACTTCTATGCTTGATACTACTGTGCCACTTGGTGAATTTCTTGATGAAGAACTTGCTAGGGCTAGAGAGATTGAAAATATTGAATCTAATAATACTGATGAAATGGATGATGAAGACTTGCCTGTTATTCCTGAGGGTTATGTTTTTGATCAAGAAGCCTCTTTAGCTATTTTAGCTTGCAAAGATAGATACGAACTTAAGAGGTTATTAGCTAAATGGAACAAGCAATCTCTAATTGCTAGAATGAAACCTGACCCTGCTTTTGCTACTTCACCTATCTGTGTTACCGATAAGGATTATGAATTCTCTGTTGATCTTGATATAATTACTTTAGTTGAACCTGATCCTTTTCATGGTTATGAATCTGAAACTGTTGTGGCGCATCTTACTAAATTAAATGATATAGCCACCCTGTTCACTACTGATGAGAGAACTCATTACTTTTATCTTCTTAAAATATTTCCGTTCTCATTAAAGGGTGATGCTAAGATATGGTTTAATTCTCTTGATCCTGGTTGTGTGCGTAGTCCCCAGGATATGATTTATTACTTCTCTGCTAAATATTTCCCTGCTCATAAGAAACAAGCTGCTTTAAGGGATATATATAATTTTGTGCAAATTGAAGAAGAGAGTCTCCCACATTGGGGGAGGCTTCTCCAATTACTTAATGCTTTGCCTGATCATCCTCTTAAGAAAAATGAAATACTTGATATCTTTTATAATGGACTAACCGATGCTTCCAGAGATTACCTGGATAGTTGTGCTGGTTCTGTTTTCAGGGAAAAAACACCGGATGAAGCTGGAATTCTATTGAATAATATGTTGACAAATGAAAATAATTGGACACCTTCGGAGCCAATTCCTGAGCCTATTCCTAAACCAACTCCGAAGAATAGGGGTATTCTATTTCTCAGTCCTGAAGATATGCAAGAGGCAAAGAAATCTATGAAAGAAAAAGGTATTAAAGCTGAATATGTTAAGAATTTACCTCCTATTGAAGAAATACATGGTCTTAATTTACCGCCTGCTGAAGAAACATATGATCTTGATCCATCACCTATTGAAGAAACTCATGGTCTTGATAACCTAACACAGGTAGTAAAGGTAAATTCTCTCTATAGATATGATAAAGCTGAAATCCCATTTACTAAGGTTGCTAGCCCATGCTTAGATGAGTTTGATAAATTTATGGCTAAGCAAGAAGACTTTAATGCTTATTTTGGTAGACAATTGAAATACAATTCAAATATGCTTGAACATTTGGGTGATTATATGGCTAATGTTAAAAGTGAACTTAAACTTATTAGTAAACATGCTTCTATGGTTACCACTCAAGTAGAACAAGTACTTAAAGCTCAAAATGATTTGCTCAATGAATTGAATAGTAAGAATAATGATAATGCTATTAGAGTGGCTACTAGAACTGGTAGAAAGACTCAGGAACCTTTGTATCCTGAAGGCCACCCTAAGAGAATTGAGCAAGATTCTCAGAGAAATAATATAGATGCACCTAGTCCTTCTAAAAGGAAGAAAAAGAAAAATGATAGGACTTTGCATGCTTCTAGTGAACATGTTACTGAAACACTTGAGAATCCAAATGATATTTCTATTTCTGATGCTGAAACACAATCTGGTAATGAACCTGAAACTAGTAATAATTTTAATGATAATATTCATGATGATGCTCAATCTAGTAATGATAATGATATAGAAATTGAACCTGCTATTGATCTTGATAACCCACAATCAAAGAATCAACGTTATGATAAGAAAGACTTTGTTGCTAGGAAACATGGTAAAGAAAGAGAGCCTTGGGTTCAAAAACCCATGCCTTTTCCTCCCAAACCATCCAAGAAAAAGGATGATGAGGATTTTGAGCGCTTTGCTAAAGTGATTAGACCTATCTTTTTGCGTATGCGATTAACTGATATGCTTAAAATGAATCCTTATGCTAAGTATATGAAAGAAATTGTTACAAATAAAAGAAAGATACTGGAAGCTGAAATTTCCACCATGCTTGCTAATTATACTTTTAAGGGTGGAATACCAAAGAAACTAGGAGATCCCGGTGTACCAACTATACCATGCCCCATTAAAAGAAACTATGTTAAAACGGCTTTATGTGATCTTGCAGCCGGTGTTAGTGTTATGCCTCTCTCTTTATATTGTAGACTTGATTTGAATAAGTTGACACCTACTGAAATATCTTTGCAAATGGCTGATAAATCAACTGCTATACCTGTCGGTATTTGTGAGGATGTGCCTGTTGTAGTTGCAAACATTACTATTTTAACGGACTTTGTTATTCTTGATATTCCCAAGGACGATAGTATGTATATTATTCTTGGAAGACCCTTTTTGAATACTGCAGGGCTGTCATTGATTGCACTAAAGGCAATGTCACTTTTCATGTTAATGGTAATGAGCATACGGTACACTTTCCGAGGAAACAACCTCAAGTCCACAGTATCAACTCTATTGGAAAGATTCCATCGATTATATTTGGGGGTTTTGAATTTCCTCTTCCTACTGTCAAGAAGAAATATGATATTATTATTATTGGGGATGTGCATATCCCCGTTGAGGTAACATAGTGTTATTCGAAATTTCTCCGGTTCCATGTTATTCGGAATGAGTTCGTTAACAAGACTTGATCAACCTTTTTAGTGGATTCCTTTTGATGATCATGAGATGGATGAAACTAGAAGGCACAACCTTCTATACGCCACTTTTAATTTCTGTTATTTATATTAAATAAAATAAAAATAAATATTTTTCTGCCTGTTATCTGATTACCCGTGCAATATAAAAATACCCCGAAAATAAAAGTTCCCCAAATGCCCTGAAATTTAAATATGATTTTTTTTCTAGAATATTTGATAATATTTGGCACTGAGAACACAGCAGGGGGGTCAACCACCTGCCCACAAGGGTGGAGGGCGCACCCCCTACCTCGTGGGCCCATGGTGGCCCTCCTCCACTTATCCTTTCACCCACACACTCCTTCTTCCTCCCCCAAACACGAATATCCAGCTCAAACCCGAGTCCAAGCTCATTTTGCTGCCATTTTCGATCTCATTGCTCAAAGCACCTCTCACAAAACTACTTGGGGAGATTGTTCCTTGGTATGTGACTCCTCCATTGGTCCAATTAGTTTTTGTTCTAGTGCTTTATTCATTGCAATTTTTTTCTGCTTAGGTGACCCTGTTCTTTAGCTTTCATGTCAAATTTATATGGTCAAAAGTAGTTTTGATGCATGATATAGGCCCTAGGCACTTCTAGGAGTAGTTGCTATCAATATTATTGAGTTTGGTTCACTTTTGAAGTTACTAAAAAAATTCAGAATTTTTCAGAGGAAGAAAAATGGTTAGGAAAATGTTCAAAGGTGGTTCCTCAAGGAAGCAAGGACCCAGGCTTGCAATGCGTGATGCTGATGAAGAGCCACCAAGAGACGCTCCAATGCGTCCTTGTGAGTGGCCT
The DNA here is from genome assembly GCF_018294505.1 of Triticum aestivum. Classification (NCBI taxonomy): domain Eukaryota; kingdom Viridiplantae; phylum Streptophyta; class Magnoliopsida; order Poales; family Poaceae; genus Triticum; species Triticum aestivum. Next base: position 472,507,777 of record NC_057803.1, read on the forward strand.
TCTGAAAATTTTATGGATCGAGCAGGAATTAAGGAAGAATTCAACGCATATTTGCGTAACACCGATCTTGTGAGCTTCGAGGAAGAGAAGTGCATTCAATATCACAATCTCACTAGTACCTTTGTGAGGAGGTTTGAATTTTCATCTTCACGTAATTCTCCAACTGTCCTGTTTGATCTTTATGAAAATTCTTATACTATGGACTTAGAGGATTTTTACCACTGCTTGCAAACTTCCACAATGGGGTAGTATAAGGGATCCTCGCAAATCTGAATTTAGAGATTTTCTTGCTAGCATAACTATGGGAGAATCTAGAGATATTACAAAGCTACCATAGGGAGCATTCACATTCTTGCTATACATTATTTTGCTCTCGTCATAGGTAGATGCATTAATGGTAAAGATGAGGCATGTCACATGTGTGTCCCTGACCTCAGTATTCTTAGGAGTGCTGTGTTAGGAGATAAATCTTATAATTTGGGAGCCATTGTTGCACGTAGGTTGCATCTTAATAGATTTAATGGAGATTTCTTTGGAGGAATTTATGCAACCCGCATAGCTAATTTTCTTGGTATAGCAATACACGAAGATGATATCGAATTACCTCCTGCTTACCTAGACTTTAATGCTATGGTTCACCACCAATTTGTCGAGAGGAATGAATCACCTCTCCAGTATCGACTAATCTTTGACAGACGTCGTGCTGTCCATATTACTCTCCCTGCTCCTGCCTTCTTTGATCATCAGGCAAAAGGAAGATATACTATTACCAGAGAGGAGGCAGATGAGTACGAGAGGAGAGCGGAGGCCGCTCGTCGCCACGCTGCAGCTCAGCAGGCGATAGCCGCTGCATTGCAATATGACCCCAACTATTATTATGGATATCCGCCAGGCCAGCCGTGGCCATAGACCAACTTAGGCCAAAAGCCTAAGCTTGGGGGAGTACGTATTTCCCACCGACGTTACATTTATGTTCACACACTCATTGCTAGATGTCTGTGCTCATACTTTTTCATTGTATCATCCATGCTATTATTTCCTTTTTATGCTTTCTTCTTGTGTGTTTGATAAACCTTAAAAAAACCAAAAAAACTTAGTTGTAGCTTTTAATTAGTTTACTTTCAATGCTTGTAGTAGTAATTAAAAAAGAAAACCCAAAAAGATTTCCTGTTCTTCTTTTACTTGTTGGGAGCTCTCCCGTGTAAATAGTTTTATTTCTTTTCTTTTTTGGGGGGTCGATAGGAGAAGACCATAATTAAATTGTTGAAGTGTCTCTTATACACATTATTGTTGATCTGACAAAAGAGCCCATATTGCCTTGTCTTCTCCTGTTTATTGAATGCTTGCAGATTCCAGCTTAGTCCAATGCACATGCACTAATATTATTATTCACATCATTTGGTCGTGCAAGTGAAAGGCAATTATGACGATATATGATGGACTGACTGAGATAAAAAAAGCTGGTATGAACTCGGCCTCTTTTGTTTTTTTAAATATGATTAGTTCATCGTTCCTGATTCAGCCTATTATGAATAAACATGTTTGCAATGACAATTAGAGATCATAGTTTCTTGTGCCATGCTTGATTAGCTATGAGTTATAATGGTTTACCTTGCGTGCCAACATGCTATTGAGATGGTTATGATGTGGTATGATAGGGTGGTATCCTCCTCTGAATGATTTAAGTGACTTGACTTGGCGCATGTTCAGGCATGTAGTTGAAACAAAATCAACATAGCCTTCACGATATTTATGTTCATGGTGGATTATATCCTACTCATGCTTGCATTCGGTGTTGATTAATTTTAATGCATGTTCATGACTGTTGTCGCTCTCTAGCTAGTCGCTTCCTAGTCTTTTGCTGGCCTTCACCTGTACTAAGCGGGAATAGTGCTTGTGCATCCAATCCCTTAAACCCCAAAGTTATTCCACATGAGTCCACTATACCTACCTATATACGGTATCTACCTGCCATTCCAAGTAAATTTGTATGTGCCAAACTCTAAACCTTCAAATAAATATCCTGTTTTGTATGCTCGAATAGCTCATGTATCAACTAGGGTTGTCTGTATCTTCCACGTTAGGCGGGTTATTCTCAAGAGGAGTGGACTCCGCTCCTCACTCACGAGATAAATGGCTGGTCACCGGGATGCCCAGTCCCATGCTTTATGCAAACTAAATCAAAATAATTTCAAACAAAACTCCCCCGGGACTCTTGTTAGTTGGAGGCACTCGTTCTTTCAAGCAAGCCATGGATTTATGCTTGTTGGTGGAAGGGGGAGTATAAACTTTACCATTCTGTTTGGGAACCGCCTATAATGTGTGTAGCATGGAAGATATCGCCATCTCTTGGTTGTTATGTTGACAATGAAAGTATACCACTCAAAATATTATTCACCTCTGTTTCAAAACCGAGCTCTGGCACCTCTACAAATCCCTGATTCCCTCTGCGAAGGACCTATCTATTTACTTTTATGCTGAGTCATCATCCTCTTATTAAAAAGCACCAGTTGGAGAGCATCGCTGTTATTTGCATTCATTACTGTTAATTTACATTGAGTATGACTTGACTGGATCTCTTTTACCACGAATTACAATGTCTAGTTAGTCCTTGGTCTTTAAAGGTGCTCTGCATTTATGTTTTGCGGTCTCAGAAAGGGCTAGCGAGATACCACCTTGTTATATCATATTATGATTGTTTTGAGAAAGTGTTGTCATCCGAGATTTATTATTATTGCTCGCTAGTTGATTATGCCATTGATATGAGTAAACTTGAGACCTAAGCGTTATTGCGAATGTGGTTAGTTATAATCTTTGCTGAAAACTTGAATGTTGGCTTTACATATTTACAACAACAAGAGCAAACAGAGTTTGTAAAAGTTTTTCTTTATCACTTTCAGTTTGTCAACTGAATTGCTTGAGGACAAGCAAAGATTTAAGTGAGAGTGCGTTATATCGACTAGAGGGGGGTGAATAGGCAATTTTTATGAAAGTCTTCAAAACGTGGAAGTTTCGAAGACAAACGATAGAAATAAACCTATTACCATGCAGCGGAAGGTAGACTACACTAGGCAAACCATAGTCAAGTATTCAATGAAGTGAAAGCACAATGACTAATAGCAGCAATGTAGTGAGGATCAGGTAGGAAGATATTATGAAGCCAAACAGAACACGCAGTCACTCAGTGAAGACAAAAGATAGTGCAATCATACAATGACTTCACAAGGACCAACAGTAAGTAAAGGGAAGGGAAGGATGAAACCAGTGACTCGTTGAAGACAATGAGTTGTTGGACCAGTTCCAGTTGCTGTGAAAACTGTACGTCTGGTTAGGGCGGCTAGGTATTTAAACTTGAGGACACACAGTCCCGGACACCCAGTCCTGAGCACGCAGCTCAGGACACCCAGTCCTCACCGTATTCCCCTTGAGCTAAGGTCACACAGACCTCGCCCAATCACTCTGGTAAGTCTTCAAGGTAGACTCCCAAACCTTCACAGACTTCGTTCACCGGCGATCCACAATGTCTCTTGGATTCTCAGAACGCGACGCCTAACCGGCTGGAGGATTCACAGTCCTCAAGTGTAATAAGTCTTCAGATCACATAGACAAGAAGACTTAAGTGATGCCTAACACTCTTTGGCTCTGGGTGGTTAGGGATTTATCCTCGCAAGAAATTCTCTCTCAAAGGCTTCGAGGTGGGTTGCTCTCAAACGACAAAAGCCGTACTCTAACTCTGAGCAGCCAACCGTTTATGGTTGTAGGGGGTGGGCTATTTATAGCCACTAGGAAACCCGACCTGATTTGTCCGAAATGACCCTGGGTCACTAAGGAACTGACACGTGTTCCAACGGTCAGATTTCAAACTCACATGGCAACTTTACTTGGGCTACAAGCAAAGCTGACTTGTCCGACTCAGGACAAGATTCGCTCTCATAGTCTTCACTCGAAGACATAGGTTTTGGTTAAGCATCACTTCAGTCATTCTGACTGGTTCTCCTGGACCCCACTTAACAGTACGGTGGTTCCTATGACTCAACAAAGAAGAAAAAGAACTACGAAAGATCTAAGTCTTCGAGCTCCATAGGCTTCATGCGATGTCTTCTCTTGTCATAGTCTTCAATGAGAATATCTTCATAAACCACCTTTGACATCAATGTCTTCATACATTTTAGGGGTCATCTCTGGTAGGAAAACCGAATCAATGAGGGACTTCTACCTGTGTTATCCTGCAATTCTCACAAACACATTAGTCCCTCAACTAGGTTTGTCGTCAATACTCCAAAACTAACTAGGGGTGGCACTAGATGCACTTACAATCTCCCCCTTTTTGGTGATTGATGACAAACTAGTTGAAGTTTTCAACGGGGAATATAATATGTGAAATTGTAAGAGGATAGGGAATTGTCTTCATAAGCTGTGAGGGCTCCCCCTGAAGATGTGCATATAATAATTTGCTTTTGGAATGCAAATGCACATGGCAGGTTGTGCTTGTGGAGATCCTCTTCAACTTATGATGACAATCCACTATGCATGTGAAGGTATGTGAAGATAATGACATGCATAATGGAAAATGGACGTCTGCAAAATGATCTGAGTGCGGAATTTATCATCGCACATGCGGAATTTATCATCGCATCACAAAGTGGCAAATAAGTAGCAGACGACCATCAAGTTTAAGTGTTACAACTCAAAGAACCAAATGTATCAAAACGAGAGTTGTAAACACGAAGCAAAATATAAAGCAACCGCCCATATGGACCCGCCTGAAGACTATCAAACTCATATGCTTCTTCCCCTTTTGTCAGTAAGGACCAAAAAGGTTTGAAGACATAGAGCATCTACTCGTTCCCATGAAGAGTAGGTGAAGCAGCAGGGTCGTCGGTGGTGTTCGGCGGTGCAGAAGAACTTGGAGCAGAGTCGAAGCATGCTGAAGGAGGTGGCGGTGAAGTAGCATCGTCTTCGTCCTCGATCACTCTGGCATTCACAGTTGCAGCAGAGGAAGAGAACTCAGAGTCTTCAAGAGATGGAGTTCGCCGCATCACTGCCCTTCAAGGAGGTGTGGAGTCAAACTTGAAGCGTTCAGAGAAGCCATCCTCTTGAAGATCATCTTCAGAGCACATCAGCGTCAGCCCTTTCCATGTGTGTCGAGAGGTTTCATGGGCAACAAAGGCATTCTTGGTGGCAAGATTGCGAATGCGATTGACATCCACCAAGAGGCTTTGCATTTGGCGCTTCAGCCAGTCATGATGCCTATCCTGTTTCTGATGAAGAGCCACCAGAAGCTCTCGGTCATTGAGAACACGAGTGCGCTTCTTGGGTTGTTGGGCAATTGTGCTATCGGTGGCTTTAGTAAGGGCAGGATGTGGTGCACGTGTAGTTCCAGCCAAAGGATACACACGAGTGACTGCTTCAACTCCTTCAATGTTCTGAGAAAAACTTTGATGCTCCGCATTCTGAAGACTGAGAGGTTCCTTGGCAGGCTTAGGATAAATGGCTTCAACGGACATATCCACATCAGGAAGAAAGATCCGATGATTGCGAGCAGATGGCTAATATGATATAGCGGAATGGAGTTTGATCAGTCGCATTATCCATGGAGCGTAGAACTTCAAGACAAAAAGATCAGAGCCTGATGCAGCAAGTTGGTGGATGAAGAAGTCCTGTGCATTGAAGCATTTGCCATGAAGAATATAGAAGACCAAAGTCTTCATTGCACCTTCCAGCTTGGCATGTGGAGAATGTCCTTTGATGGGCCAGAGAGTTCGCCTTATGATGTGATAAATAGTTCTTGGCAGATACTCAAGGTCTTCAACGAAGAACTCCTTGGGATATGCAGCATCTTGGGGCAATGGCTTCATCATACTGAGCATCTGACTCATGTTTGGTTCAGGCTTTTGAAAGATGCTCTCCACAGCTTCACTATGAAGCTGACAGCCATGTTCGTAGAGATCGCCAGGAGTGGGGAGACCAGTGAGCTCAATGATATCAAAGGCTTTGGCTTCGTGATGAACATTTCCTGTCATCCACTCCAGGACCTAAGTCTTCGGATCTCTGTTGTACCCACGGATGTGAAGTGTGGCATAGAATTGGAGCAGCAACTCTTCATTCCAGTGCTCTTGGTCGGTGACAAATGACAGCAATCCAACCTCTTTGAAGCAATCCAGGGCTTCTTCCAGACAGGGCAGACCAGCTATTGCTTCGATGTCAAGACGCTTATGTGGGAAGATGCGACCTTGATTGTATAGAATGCAGGAGTAATAGCTTCGCTGCGGATAGCTCCAGAACCGATCAGAAGATATTCTTTCCCTTGAGTAGGGGTTCCTGGAGCTATTGAAGAAGGTGTTGTCTGCTTTGAAGCCATTGACATTGAAGGATCCAGGTGCTGATGCAGGACCTGGAAACCTGGGCAATCTTGGGATTGGCTTCTGTACCTGAGGCCTGTGCTCAACATGATAGTCAAACTGAGGACCAGCAGCAGGCGCAGGAACAGAAGTAGTAGCATCAGTGGCTTCGCTGACTTCTGGTGCTTGGGTTGGTGAAGGCTCCACATTGGCTCCAGCCATGACAGCGTCAGTGGCGTCAGTGGCAGCCTCAAGATTCTTAACCTCCACTTGACGAGCTGGAGGGTTGGTCACAGTCACGTTCTCCTTGAGAACAGCTTCTTGGTGGGACGGGGGAGTAGTAGCTTTTGGGGTTTCTTCTTCATCGGCTGATGCAGCCGGAATGTCTTCAGCAGTATTAGCTTCAGACTCAGAGACTGGAGGCCTTGGTCCTTTGCGAAGCCTGCGTAACGCTGGCGACGCCTGTGGAGTTGGAGTTGGCTGGGCCTCAAAGTCTTCTTCCTCTTGTGCTTGTGGGTGATCAGCCCATGATGCATCCTGAGCCATTGGCGTCAGAGGACGACCAATGCTGATGAGCTCGCTGTGCGTTAGCACAGGCGATGATACCTGTTGGTGCTCGAGCTGAGGAAGAACTGCATCATCTTCAACACGGTCATGGTGACCAATGTCTTCAACAGCGATGGGATCAGCTACTGGAAAGTCTTCAGCTTCATGAGCCTCTGTGAAAGCAGACTCATGGACAGTCAGTTGGCGCTCTTGAGGTTCAGCGTCAGGACGAACCATGGAGATGGGTTCAACAATCAAGGGCTCTGTGGGAGCAGCCCGTTCCTTCTTGGTCTTCCGCTTCTTCTTGGAGGGAGCAGTAGCAGAGGCTTCAGGATGTTTCCTCTTTCTGGCTTCAGCCTCAGCTGTCCTCGTCTTCTTCAATTCTGAAGCGGTTGACCTGGCCTTTGGCTTCGAGCCAGTCATGCTAGTTGGGAAGACAATGGGATCTGCTTCCTGCCTTGGTGCGTCGGGTTCGGCCATAGCGGGCTTCTTCTTCTTCTTTGCAGCCATCCTGGGGTCGATGCCAGGACGCCCAAGGGGCTTGTGCTTCTCAGCCTCATTGTAGGCTTGCACACACTTGTCAGCCAGGCTCTTCATGCGCTCATGAGAACCTTGAGCTTCTTCATGCTTCTTGAGAAAGGCTTCTTTAAGCTCGTGTAGCATGAGCTTGAAGTTCTTGACCTCTTGTATGCTGAGCTTGGCCATATGCTTCTTGAACTGAGCTTTCTCAAAGTCAATCTTCTGCTTCAGTTCGACGATGCGCTGAGCTAGAGCTAGCTCTGAAGCAATGGCGCCATGGAAGGCGACACTGAGACCAATGGGAAGTTGCAGGTCTTCGAAGCTGAGGTTGGGCATTTCAAACCACTCATCAATGAAGTCGTGGATGATTGCCACGTCAAAGAGAGGCAAATTGTTGAAGATTTCTGCTTCTTCTTTGCTCTTGATCATTTGCTCAAGAGCGTCATCTGCAAGATCTTCATCACTGGACAGATCAATGGCATCATGGTGCAGAATAGCAGCAGCTGTCAGTTCTTGGCCGGTGTGTGACAGAGGCATCTTGACCTTATGGGGCTTGGAGACGCGTGACAAGTCTTCAGACTGCACACTGTCTTCAGGAGGTGCAGTGGCCAGTGGCTTCGCCCGTGAGATTTTTGGTGCAGAGGCAGGCTTTGAAGCTTTTGGCTGTTTCAGTTTCTTTGGCTTCGGCGCTGCAGGCGCTTCATCTGATTCAGCGTCATCTGCAGGCTCATTCACGGTTGTCCCTTGAACCACGATATGAGTGATGAGACCTTCCAAGTTGTAGAAGGGCCCAAGAAGATTGGGTTCAGCTTCGCGAGTTCCATCGGCACGGGGAGCAGAGGGACCAAGGTTGAAGTCTAATCCCAAAGACTTCTTGTTCTGCTTCGCTGAGTTCTTGGCAAACTGGAAGTTGTGCTTGAACAGATTGTTGTCACGCCACCATAGTAGTGATGATGGGTGTGCATCTGCAGGCTGTGGCCCACGGACCATGCAGGGATAGAAGCCTTGTTCAATGGCTTCTTCTCTGGACCTGGGTTGAAGATTCTTATATAGTATGTCTCCCCACGGTCGCTTGATGACATTTTTCTCAGCATATTCTTGGGTCACAAACCGGTATTTGAACCATTGTTCTGCCCAATATCTTCGAATCCATTGGATTCGGGTCTTGCGCTGATTGTAATCCTCTTCAGGATCTGTCTTGTAAAGCTCTGAGGGGTCATCAGGCAAATCTCTTGATGTTCCCCCACGACGTTGTCTGCCTCCCTTCCTTGCAGATTTCTCTGTAGCCATGAACATTAACCTGAATGGCTTCAACACGTTCAAAGGCTTCAGAGGCTTTCTCTTGCTGGACAAACAGGAACTGGCTTCGGGAGAATTTATATGATGCTGTAAGAATTCATTGTCGTCGGGACCCAGATGATGTTTGGCTGGCATTGGCGTCGTGAAGCCTTTGTAGTCTTGCATACCGAACTTCTTCAGGCAATCTTTGAGATACTTCTCTTGAGATATGAAGATGCCGTTGCGTTGCTGTCATATTTGAAGACCGAGGAAGAACTTCAGCTCTCCCATCATGGACATCTGATATTGCTCTTGCATCATATATCCAAACTCTTCACTGTACTTCTGATTGGTGCAGCCGAAGATAATGTCATCCACATATATTTGGCACACAAACAGTTCACCATCATATGTCTTCGTGAAGAGAGTGGGGTCGAGGGAACCAGGTATGAAGCCTTTGCTCTTCAGGAAATATTTGAGTGTGTCATACCAAGCCCGAGGGGCTTGTTTGAGGCCATACAGTGCCTTGTTGAGCTTGTATACCATGTCAGGATGTTTTGGATCTTCAAAGCCAGTCGGTTGTGCAACATACACTTCTTCTTCAATCTTGCATTTGAGAAAGGTGCTCTTCACATCCATTTGATATAGAAGTATGTTATGATGATTTGCATAGGCCAACAGTATGCGTATGGCTTCAAGTCGAGCCACAGGAGCAAATGTTTCATCGAAGTCAATCCCTTCCACTTGAGTATATCCTTGAGAAACGAGACGAGCTTTGTTTCTGACAACTTGACCATGCTCATCTTGCTTGTTGCGGTATATCCATTTGGTGCCTATTATATTGTGCTTCCGAGGGTCAGGACGCTTAAGTAGTTCCCATACATTATTCAGCTCAAACTATTGAAGCTCTTCTTGCATAGCTTGAATCCATTCAGGTTCCATGAAGGCTTCTTCAACTTTCTTGGGTTCTGTTATTGAGACGAATGCGAAGTGCCCACAGAAATTTGCTAGCTGAGTTGCCCTTGAATGAGTGAGCGGACCGGGTGCATTAATGCTATCAATTATTCTCTCAATCTGCACTTCATTGGCAACACGAGGATGTACAGGGCGAAGATTTTGCTCTTTCTCATCATTGTCATTGTTAGAAGGATTGTCTTCAGGCTGAGCATTGTCTTCAGGTTGATCAGGTGCGGATATGATAAGTTCCTCTTCAGGTTGAGCTTCAGAGGGTATGATTTCTCCTGTTCCCATTAGTTTGATTGATTCACTGGATGGAACTTCATCTAGCACATTTGGCAGGTGCTCTCTTTATGAACCGTTAGTCTCATCGAACCGCACATCCACTGTTTCAACCACTTTATAATGGAAGAGATTGAAGACTCTGTAGGAGTGCAAATCCTTTCCATATCCAAGCATAAAACCCTCATGTGCTTTTGGTGCAAATTTTGAAGTGTGATGTGGATCCTTGATCTAGCACCTAGCGCCAAATACTCTGAAGTAACTGACATTTGGCTTCTTGCCAGTAAGGAGCTCATAAGATGTCTTATTCACAAGCTTGTGAAGATAAACACGATTGATTGTATGGCATGCAGTATCAATAGCTTCAGGCCAGAATTTTCTTGGAGTCTTGTATTCATCTAGCATCGTTCGGGCCATCTCAATGAGTGTTCTGTTCTTGCGTTCGACGACGCCATTCTGCTGTGGCATGTACGGAGCTGAGAATTCATGTGTGATGCGCAAAGTATCAAGATATGTATCAAGGCCAGTGTTCTTGAATTCAGTGCCATTGTCACTTCTGATGTGCTTTATCTTGGCGCCATAGTTGTTCATTGCTCGATTGGCGAAGCGTCTGAAGACATCCTGCACTTCAGTCTTGTAGAGGATTATGTGCACCCAAGTATATCTAGAATAATCATCAACAATGACAAAGCCATAGAAACGAGCAGTAGTAGTAAGAGTTGAGTAATGAGTGGGACCGAAAAGATCCATGTGGAGCAGTTCGAAGGGTCGAGTAGTTGTCATGATTGTCTCCGAGGGATGTTTGGCCCTCGTCATCTTTCCTGCTTCACAGGCACCGCATAAGTGATCTTTCTTGAACTTGACGCCCTCGATGCCTATGACATGCTTCTTCTTTGCAAGGGTGTGGAGGTTCCTCATGCCAGCATGCCCTAGCCTCCGATGCCAGAGCCAGCATTCTGAAGCTTTTGCTAGAAGACATGCGGCAAGCTGTGGTCCTGCTGAGAAATCTACCACGTACAAATCATCTTTCCGATACCCTTCAAACACTAGAGACTTGTCAGATTCCATTAGAACAAGGCAGTGATATTTTCCAAACATTACGATCATGTTCAAATCGCAAAGCATTGAGACAGACATTAAGTTGAAGCCAAGGGATTCAACAAGCATGACTTTATCCATGTGTTGATCCTTTGAGATTGCAACTCTACCTAGACCCAATACCTTACTTTTACCAGTGTCAGCAAATGTGATGTGACTCTTGTCGGATGGACGTAAGGTTGAGTCCATAAGAAGGCTTCTTTTGCCAGTCATGTGATTGGTACACCCACTATCAATAATCCATTCTGAAGACGCTGGTGTCGTACCCTATAGTGCAGTTAGGGGGATAGGCTTCACGAAGAGAATTGTGAAGCAAAAACATTTGACGAACCAGTGGGTTATGAAAGCTTAGATCCAGATTAGGACTGATAGGGAGAGTAGAAAGTGATTCAGGAACGAAGTACATAATAAGACCATTTAGGCATTTGATCTTGCGCCCTACAAGATGTTTAAGGTCCCCAACAATAGCGTCAGACGATTTTGGTTTTCTGCTGGAGACCCTTCCCTGCAAAAGAGAGTTAAGCTTTCTTAGCCACCCACATCTTCAAGGGTGGCTTAGAAGCAATAAGTCTAAGTGCAGCATCTGAGAACTTTGGCTTTGGAGCCCTAGCAAACAGTCTTGCAGGCGGACAATAGTACTCATAAGAATAAGCAGAATAGTTCTTGGTCTTATGAACATGGCGGTTTGATGAACTGCGCTCATATTCATAGGCCTGAGTATGGTTTCCCTGCAAAACATTTGCGTTAGTGCGACTCGGGTGAGTCCTCTGTCTGTATGAAGCCTTTGGACCGTATGAAGCCTATGGTCTGGGGTTTGTCTTCTTCACCTGTGGTGTCATGATGACATTCACAGGAAGATTCTCCAGACACTTTTTCGGCACCCAGATCTTCTTCATAGGCGGTCCATTCCTGCAGTTAGTACCAATGTACCTGGCAAACACTTCACCATTCTGATTCTTAAACAGTTCATAGTTTGCATCAAAGGATTCATCAATGACAATGGGGTTAGCACAAGTGAAGCCAGATAGAGTGGATGGATCTACTGAAGATTCCTTTGCAGCAACCCATGTGGTTTTGGGGTACTGCTCAGGTTTCCAGTAAGAGCCATCAGCATTCATTTTCCTTACGAACCCAACACCCTCTTTCCTCGGGTTTCGGTTCAGGATCTGCCTTTTGAGGACATCACATAGTGTCTGATGCCCTTTAAGACTTTTGTACATCCCTATTTCAAGCAATGTCTTCAACCTAGCATTCTCATCAGCAATAGCAGTGGTATCCTCAGCAGAGGGGTTAGTTCCCTCATCAACAGTTGAAGATATTGCAACAGTAGCAGCAGTAGAACATTCAGCAACAGAAGTAGCATTATCACGCTCAATGCATTTAAGACATGGTGGTTCAAATCCTTCCTGAGCAGAACTGATCTGTTCGGCGGGAAGTGACTCGTTTTCCTTTTGAAGATCTTCATGAGCCGCTCTCAATTTCTCAAGATCTTGCTTCCTTTGAAGATAATCATAGGAAAGCTTTTCATGAGTTGTTGAGAGCGTTTCATGACGACTTTCAAGTTCCTCATACTTAACGTGAAGATTTTTTATGTCTTCAATTAAGGACTGAGATCGAGTCATTTCAGCGCCTAACAGATCATCGCTTTTGTCTAACAGTTTTTGAATATGTTCCATAGCTTTCTGTTGTTCAGTTGCAATTTTAGCAAGTGTTTTGTAGCTGGGTCTTGAACCACAATCAGAGTCATCTTCACTAGATGTTTGATAGTGAGTAGTGCGTGTGTTTACCTTGGCACCGCGTGCCATGAAGCAGTAGGTAGGAGCGGAGTAGTCCTTGTCATTTGCATCGGTGTCGGTGATGAAGTCATTGTCTTCAGTGTTGAAGATGGACTTCGCAACGTATGTTGTAGCCAGACTTGCAACGCCAGAATTGGACTCCTCCTCAGACTCCACCTCCGCCTCCTCAGAAGCGGACTCCTCCTCTGAATCCATTTCCTTGCCAACAAACGCACGTGCCTTGCCAGATGAGCTCTTCTTGTGTGATGAATACTTTGAGGAAGACTTGGAAGAAGACTTTGAGTATTTCTTCTTCTTCTTGTCGTCAGAGTCATATTCCTTGCTCTTCTTCTTCTTTTTGTTCTCATTGTCCCACTGCAGACACTCAGAGATGAAGTGGCCAGGTTTCTTGCACTTGTGACATGTTTTCTTCTTGTAGTCATGAGCAGAAGCTTCATCATTCCTTGAGCTTGATCGTGAAGACTTTCTGAAGCCTTTCTTTTTGATGACTTTTTGGAACTTCTTCACAAGCATAGCAAGTTCCTTTCCAATGTCTTCAGGATCATCAGAACTGCTGTCAGATTCTTCTTCAGATGAGGAGACAGCTTTTGCCTTCAAGGCACGAGTTCGCCCATAGTTGGGACCGTAGATATCTCTTTTCTCAGAAAGCTGAAACTCATGTGTGTTGAGCCTCTCAAGTATGTCAGATGGATCGAGTGTCTTGAAATCAGGACGTTCTTGAATCATCAGGGCTAGGGTGTCAAACGAACTATCAAGTGATCTCAGTAGTGTCTTGACGACTTCATGCTTGGTGATCTCAGTAGCGCCGAGGGCTTGAAGCTCATTTGTGATGTCAGTGAGTCGATCAGACATGAGCTGGACATTCTCATTGTCATTTCGCTTGAAGCGGTTGAAGAGGTTGCGAAGGGCACTGATTCTCTGATCTCTCTGGGTTGAGACGCCTTCGTTGACCTTGGAGAGCCAGTCCCAGACTAGCTTAGATGTTTCCAAAGCACTCACGCGGCCATACTGTCCTTTGGTCAGATGACCACAGATGATATTCTTGGTAGTAGAGTCCAGTTGAACGAACTTCTTGACGTCAGCAGCAGTGACACCTTCTCCAGCCTTGGGAACGCCATTCTTGACGACATACCATAGGTCGACGTCAATGGCTTCAAGATGCATGCGCATCTTATTCTTCCAGTAGGGATATTCAGTTCCATCGAAGACGGGGCACGCAGCGGAGACTTTGATTATCCCTGCAGTCGACATAGCTAAAACTCCAGGTGGTTAAACCGAATCACACAGAACAAGGGAGTACCTTGCTCTAATACCAATTGAAAGTGCGTTATATCGACTAGAGGGGGGGGTGAATAGGCGATTTTTATGAAAGTCTTCAAAACGTGGAAGTTTCGAAGACAAACGATAGAAATAAACCTATTACCATGCAGCGGAAGGTAGACTACACTAGGCAAACCATAGTCAAGTATTCAATGAAGTGAAAGCACAATGACTAATAGCAGCAATGTAGTGAGGATCAGGTAGGAAGATATTATGAAGCCAAACAGAACACGCAGTCACTCAGTGAAGACAAAAGATAGTGCAATCATACAATGACTTCACAAGGACCAACAGTAAGTAAAGGGAAGGGAAGGATGAAACCAGTGACTCGTTGAAGACAATGATTTGTTGGACCAGTTCCAGTTGCGGTGACAACTGTACGTCTGGTTAGGACGGCTAGGTATTTAAACCTGAGGACACACAGTCCCGGACACCCAGTCCTGAACACGCAGCTCAGGACACCCAGTCCTCACCGTATTCCCCTTGAGCTAAGGTCACACAGACCTCGCCCAATCACTATGGTAAGTCTTAAAGGTAGACTCCCAAACCTTCACAGACTTCGTTCACCGGCGATCCACAATGTCTCTTGGATTCTCAGAACGCGACGCCTAACCGGCTGGAGGATTCACAGTCCTCAAGTGTAATAAGTCTTCAGATCACACAGACAAGAAGACTTAAGTGATGCCTAACACTCTTTGGCTCTGGGTGGTTAGGGCTTTATCCTCGCAAGGAATTCTCTCTCAAAGGCTTTGAGGTGGGTTGCTCTCAAACGACAAAAGCCGTACTCTAACTCTGAGCAGCCAACCGTTTATGGTTGTAGGGGGTGGGCTATTTATAGCCACTAGGCAACCCGACCTGATTTGTCCTAAATGACCCTGGGTCACTAAGGAACTGACACGTGTTCCAATGGTCAGATTTCAAACTCACACGACAACTTTACTTGGGCTACAAGCAAAGCTGATTTGTCCGACTGGACAAGATTCGCTCTCATAGTCTTCACTCAAAGACATAGGTTTTGGTTAAGCATCACTTCAGTCATTCTGACTGGTTCTCCTGGACCCCACTTAACAGTACGGTGGTTCCTATGACTCAACAAAGAAGAAAAAGAACTACGAAAGATCTAAGTCTTCGAGCTCCACATGCTTCATGCGATGTCTTCTCTTGTCATAGTCTTCAATGAGAATATCTTCATAAACCACCTTTGACATCAATGTCTTCATACATTTTAGGGGTCATCTCTGGTAGGAAAACCGAATCAATGAGGGACTTCTACCTATGTTATCCTGCAATTCTCACAAACACATTAGTCCCTCAACTAGGTTTGTCGTAAATACTCCAAAACTAACTAGGGGTGGCACTAGATGCACTTACATTAAGCTTGGGGGAGTTGATACGTCTCCGTCGTATCTACTTTTCCAAACACTTTTGCCCTTGTTTTGGACTCTAACTTGCATGATTTGAATGGAACTAACCTGGACTGACACTATGGTGTTATTTATGTGCAAAAACAAACGTTCTCAGAATGACCTGAAACTTCACGGAGCAACTTTTTGGAAAATATAAAAAATACCTCCAAAAGATGAAGGCCAGGGGGCCCACCACCTATCCACGAGGGTGGGGGTGCGCCTGCCCCCCTAGGGCGCGCCCCCTACCTCGTGGGCCCCCTGGTGCCTCTCCGACTCCAACTCCAACTGAGAAAAAAATCAGAGAGAAGAATTCATCGCATTTTACGATACGGAGCCACCGCCAAGCCCTAAAACCTCTCGGGAGGGCTGATCTGGAGTCCGTTCGGGGCTCCAAAGAGGGGAATCCGTCGCCATCCTCATCATCAACCATCCTCCATCACCAATTTCATGATGCTCACCGCCGTGCATGAGTAATTCCATCATAGGCTTGCTGGATGGTGATGGGCTGGATGGGATCTATCATGTAATCGAGTTGGTTTTGTTAGGGTTTGATCCCTAGTGTCCACTATGTTCTGAGATTGGTGTTGCTATGACTTTGCTATGCTTAATGCTTGTCACTAGGGCCCGAGTGCCATGATTTCAGATCTAAACCTATTATGTTTTCATCAATATATGAGTGTTCTTGATCCTATCTTGCAAGTCTATAATCACCTATTATGTGTTATCCCGAAGTGACAATAATCGAGATACTTACCGGTGATGACCGTAGTTTGAGGAGTTCATGTATTCACTATGTGTTAATGCTTTGTTCTGGTACTCTATTAAAAGGAGGCCTTAATATCCCTTAGTTTATGTAAGGACCCCACCGCCACGGGAGGGTAGGACAAAAGATGTCATGCAAGTTCTTTTCCATAAGCACGTATGACTATGTTTGAAATACATGCCTACATTATATCAATGAACTGGAGCTAGTTCTGTGTCACCCTAGGTTATGACTGTTACATGATGAACCGCATCCGGCATAATTCTCCATCACCGATCCATTGCCTACAAGCTTTCCATACATTGTTCTTCGCTTATTTACTTTCCCGTTGTTATTGCTATCATCACTACAAAATACCAAAAACATTACTTTTACTACTGTTACCTTTTGTTACCGTTACCACTACTATCATATTACTTTGCTACTAAATACTTTGCTGCAGATACTAAGTTTCCAGGTGTGGTTGAATTGACAACTCAGCTGCTAATACTTGAGAGTATTCTTTGGCTCCCCTTGTGTCGAATCAATAAATTTGGGTTGAATACTTTACCCTCAAAAACTGTTGCGATCCCCTATACTTGTGGGTTATCAAGAGGATCGTTGGTGATGATGATGGCGATGATTTCCCCCTCCCGGAGGGAAGTTTCCCCGGCAGAACAGCTCCACCAGAGCCCTAGATTGGTTCCGCCAAGGTTCCGCCTCGTGGCGGCGGAGTCTCGTCCCGAAAGCTTGATTATGAATTTTTTTCTCATCGAAAGACTCCATATAGCAGAAGATGGGCATCAGAGGGCCACCAGGGGGCCCACCTCTGGAACTTCTTGCGCTCAGTATTTTTATATATTCTAAAAATGACTTCTGTGAAGTTTCAGGACTTTTGGAGTTGTGCAGAATAGGTCTCTAATATTTGCTCCTTTTCCAGCCCAGAATCCCAGCTGCCGGCATTCTCCCTCTTTATGTAAACCTTGTAAAATAAGACAGAATAGGCATAAGTATTGTGGCAATATGTGTAATAACAGCCCATAATGCAATAAATATCGATATAAAAGCATGATGCAAAATGGACGTATCAACTCCCCCAAGCTTAGACCTCGCTTGTCCTCAGGCGAAAGCCGAAATCGAAAAATATGTCCACATGTTTAGAGATAGAGGTGTCGATAAAAATAAAATACGGACATGAGGGCATCATGATCATTCTTAGAACAACAACTTATATAATTCTTGTCATAAGATCTCTTATGCAAGAGTAACAATTCAATCACAATTTCAAGTATGAATCATAAACTTCATTGAAAACTAAAAAATTACAATCTCAGCCATTGGAGCAATTGCAATTTATCATAACATAGGAAAGAGTCAATATAAGAGCTTTTCAGCAAGTCCACATACTCAACTATCATATAGTCTTCCACAATTGCTAACACTCACGCAATACTTATGGGTATGGAGTTTTAATCGGGCACACAGAAAGATAGGGGCTTATAGTTTTGCCTCCCAACGTTTTACCTCAAGGGTAATGTCAACAATAATAGTTCATGAAAACTCACATCCAATTAGCCATATATACCAGGATCTTTCCAACATGTTGTGTTTGCCAAAAGATAAAATGTAAAAAGGAAGGGTGAAGATCACCATGACTCTCATTCAAGGTAGGAGATAAAAGTAAAAGATAGGCCCTTCGAGAGGGAAGCAGAGGTTGTCATGCGCTTTTATGGTTGGATGCACAAAATCTTAATGCAAAAGAACGTCACTTTATATTGCCACTTGTGATATGGACCTTTATTATGCAGTCTGTCACTTTTATTTCTTCCATATCACATGATCGTATAAAGCATATTTTCTCCCACACTAATAAGTCATACATATTTAGAGGGCAATTTTTATTGCTTGCACCAATGACAACTTACTTGAGGGATCTTACTCAATCCATAGGTAGGTATGGTGGACTCTCATGGCAAAATTGGTTTAAGGGTGTTTGGAAGCACAAGTAGTATCTCTACTTGGTGCAAAGAATTTGGCTAGTATGAGGGGGAAAGGCAAGCTCAATCATGTTGGATGATCCATGACAATATAATTTATCTCAAATGTAAGAAAACATAACCCATTACGCTGTCTTCCTTGTCCAACGTCAACTCTTTGGCATGTCATATTTTAATGAGTGCTCACAATCATAAAAGATGTCCAAGATAGTGTATTTATATGCGAAGACCTCTCTTTCTTTATTACTTCCTATTAATTGCAACGATGACCAAAACTATGTTTGTCAACTCTCAACAACTTTTATTCATCATACTCTTTCTATGTGAGCTCATTACTCTCCATAAGATCCATATGATCTCTTTGTTTCTTTTTATTCTTTCTCTTTTCTTTTATTCACTCAAGATCATGGCAAAATAATCAAGCCCTTGACTCAACACTAATCTTTATTATATATAGCTCACGGACTCAATTACATAGAAGGATCATAAAGCAAAACTCACAACTAGATCATACTAAGAACTTTTATTCTACTAGATCAAAATATTACCAAAAGGATCAAACTAAGAAAAATGGTAAAGATAGAAGTGATGGTGATACGATACCGGGGCACTCCCCCAAGCTTAGTAGTTGCCATGGGGAGTGCCCATACCACATACTCAATTCTTCTTTGTTGGTGGAGAGGGTGGAGTTGTTGATGACGTAGGCTTCTTCCTTAATTTGCGCTTGAGGGCAGAATTTTGATCCCTTAGGTCATCGATCTCCTGCTCAAGGCTTAATATCTTCTTGCATAATTCCTGTTTATTTTCTTGCAAGAGGCGAAAAGGGATAAACTTGATCTTAGGTTTCTTTGCTCTATCAGGGAGGCTTGACTTTTTGAACTCCACATGCATGTCCCCAGGTTGAGGTAATGAGACTTCATCTTCATCTCAACTCGTCTCCTCCTTTCCCCTGGGTTCATAGTCCTCTTCTTCTTCTGTAGTACAACCACAATGCTCCACGTCCCCATAGACCTTAGGATCTACAAGATAATCTGCCACATAGCTTTCTCCTTCCGAATCCTAGGACGACATATTGCTCTAATCTGTAGCAAAAACAACTCGAAACAAGAACAGGAGATTTTTGCCTAATACTGTGGTCAAAACTTTCGGGAGATTATATAATGAATTTTTACCGACCAAAATACGTAACATGTAAGAAAACGGAGTCCGGAGAGCGCACGAGATGCCCACGAGGGGGGTAGGGCGCGCCCTCCACCCTCGTGGAGACCTCGTGTCCTTCCCGGACTGCTTCTTATTTTTCTATTTTTCTAAATATTCCAAAACGGAGAAAATTTGTCATTAGAACTGTTTTGGAGTTGGTTTACTTACCGTACCACATACCTATTCCTTTTCGGAGTCTAAAACATTCCGGAAAGTGTCACTTATGTATTCCTCCGGGGTTACGGTTTCAATAAAATTGGTTTCAACATTTATAGGATTACCTGAGATATAATGTTTGATTCTTTGACCGTTCACCACCTTCGGATTTGTGCCTTTGAAGTTGTTGATTTTTATGGCACCGGAACGATAGACCTCCTCGATAACGTAAGGACCTTCCCATTTAGAGAGAAGTTTTCCTGCAAAAAATCTTAAACGAGAGTTGTATAGCAATACAAAATCACCTACGTTAAACTCACGCTTTTGTATCCTTTTGGCATGCCATATTTTAACCTTTTATTTAAACAATTTGGCATTCTCATAGGCTTGGGTTCTCCATTCATCAAGTGAGCTAATGTCAAATAACCTTTTCTCACCGACAAGTTTGAAATCATAATTGAGCTCTTTAATAGCCCAATATGCCTTATGTTCTAGCTCAAGAGGTAAATGACATGCTTTACCATAGACCATTTTATACGAAGACATACCCATAGGATTTTTATATGCAGTTCTATAGGCCCATAATGCATCATCAAGTTTCTTGGACCAATTCTTTCTAGATCTATTAACAGTCTTTTGCAAAATTAATTTGGGCTCTCTGTTACTCAATTCTACTTGACCACTAGACTGTGGGTGATAAGGAGATGCAATTCTATGATTAACATCATACTTAGCAAGCATTTTACGGAAAGCACCATGAATAAAATGCGAACCACCATTAGTCACTAAATATCTAGGGACTCCAAACCTCGGAAAAATAACTTCTTTAAGCATCTTAATAGAGGTCTTATGATCAGCACTACTAGTTGGAATAGCTTCTACCCACTTAGTAACTTAATCAACAACAACTAAAATATGTGTATATCCATTAGAGGCAGGAAAAGGTCCCATATAATCAAAGCCCCAAACATCAAATGGTTCAATAACAAGTGAATAATTCATAGGCATTTCTTGATGTCTACTAATATTACCAATTCTTTGACATTCATCACAAGACAAGACAAACTTATGGGCATCCTTGCAGAGAGTAGGCCAATAAAAACCGGATTGCAATACCATGTGTGCAGTTCTATCTCCAGCATGGTGTCCTCCATAAGCCTCGGAGTGACACTTGCGTAGGATCTGTTCCTGTTCATGCTCAGGTACACAATGTCTAATAACACCATCTACTCCTTCTTTATAGAGATATGGGTCATCCCATACGTAATGTCTTAAATCATAGAAAAACTTTTTCTTTTGCTGGTATGTGAAACTAGGTGGTATAAACTTAGCAACAATGTAATTAGCATAATCAGCATACCATGGAGCAGTGTGAGAAGCATTTATGACATTTAATTGTTCATCAGGAAAGCTATCATCAATAGGTAGTGGGTCATCAAGAACATTTTCTAACCTAGAAAAGTTGTCTGCAACGGGGTTCTCAGCTCCCTTTCTATCAATAATATGTAAATCAAATTCTTGTAGCAAGAGAACCCATCTAAAAAGTCTAGGTTTAGCATCTTTCTTTTCCATAAGATATTTAACAGCAGCATGATCCGTGTGAATAGTTACTTTAGAATCAACAATATAAGGTCTGAACTTATCACAAGCAAATACAACTGCTAAGAATTCTTTTTCAGTAGTAGCATAATTTCTCTGAGCATTATCTAGAGTTTTACTAGCATATTGTATAACATTTAATTTCTTATCAACTCTTTGCCCTAGAACAACACCTAGAGCATAATCACTAGCATCACACATAATTTCAAAAGGTAAATTCCAATTAGGTGGTTGAACAATAGGTGCAGAGATTATTGCTTTCTTAAGTATTTCAAAGGCTTCTACACAATCATCATCAAAGATGAATGGTATATCTTTTTGTAATAAATTAGTCAGAGGCCGAGAAATTTTTGAGAAGTCCTTAATGAACCTCCTATAAAAACCGGCATGACCAAGGAAACTTCTTATACCTTTGATGTCCTCGGGACACGACATCTTTTCAATAGCATCAACTTTAGCTTTATCAACTTCAATGCCTCTTTCAGAAATTTTATGCCCCAAGACAATACCTTCATTAACCATAAAGTGGCATTTCTCCCAATTCAAGACAAGGTTAGTTTCTTCACATCTCTGCAAAACTCGATCAAGGTTGCTTAAGCAATCATCAAAAGAGGATCCATAAATGGAGAAATCATCCATGAATACCTCACATATATTTTCACAAAAATCAGAAAATATAGCCAACGTGCATCTTTGAAAGGTAGCAGGTGCATTATATAAACCAAAAGGCATACGTCTATAAACAAAAGTACCGAAAGGGCAAGTAAAAGTAGTCTTAGATTGATCATCAGCTGACACAGGTATTTGGGAGAAACCAGAATAACCATCTGGAAAGCAAAAATGAGTATGTTTGGATAATCTTTCTAGCATTTGATCAATAAAAGGCAAGGGGTAATGATCTTTTTAGTAGCCTTATTTAATTTGCGGAAATAAATTACCATCCTATAACCTTTAATAATTCTTTGCGGAATCAATTCATCTTTATCATTAGGAACGACAGTAATACCTCCCTTATTAGGAACACAATGGATAGGACTTACCCACTGACTATCAGCAACAGGATAAATTATACCTGTGTCAAGGAGCTTTAGTATTCTTTTCTTACCACTTCTTTCATCTTTGGGTTTAGCCGCCGTTGGTGATCAATAACTGGTTTGGCGTCTTTCTCCAAATTTATTTTGTGTTGACATAGAGTGGGACTAATGCCCTTAAGATCATCAAGAGTATATCCAATAGCAGCACGGTGCTTCTTCAGAGTTTTCAATAATTTCTTTTCTTCATGCTCTGAAAGGTTAGCACTAGTAAAAACAAGATATATCTTCTTTTCATCAAGATAAGCATATTTAAGAGTATCAGGCAATGGTTTAAGCTCAAACACGGGATCACCCTTGGGTGGAGGAGGATCCCCTAAGATTTCAACAGGCAAGTTGTGTTTCAGAATAGGTCCCTGTTTAAAGAACAATTCATCTATTTCCCTTCTTTCATTCATATACATATCATTTTCATGGTCTAGAAAATATTTTTCTAAAGGATCACTAGGAGGTACGACAATAGAAGCAAGACCAATAATTTCATCTTTACTAGGCAATTCTTCTTCACGGTGTTGTCTACAAAATTTAGAGAAGTTGAACTCATGAGACATATCACCTAAACCAATAGTAATAACATCCTTTTTACAGTCTATCCTAGCATTAACAGTGTTTAAGAAGGGTCTACCAAATATAATGGGACAAAAGCTATCTTGTGGGGAACCAAGAACAAGAAAATCAGCAGGATATTTAGTTTCCCCACACAAGACTTCAACATCTCTAACAATCCCAATTAGTGAAATAGTATCTCCATTGGCAAGTTTAATTGTGACATCAATATCTTCTAACTCAGCAGGTGCAATATCATGCATAATCTCGTTGTACAAGTCAATAGGTATTGCACTAGCACTAGCACCCATATCACACAAACCATGATAACAATGATCTCCTATCTTAACAGAAATAATAGGGATGCCTACCACAGGTCTATGTTTATCTTTAGCACAAGATTTAGCAATTCTAGCAGTTTCATCACAGAAATAAATAACATGCCCATCAATATTATCAGCCAAGAGATCTTTAACAATAGCAATATTAGGTTCAACTTTAACTTGCTCAGGAGGTGTATAGGTTCTAATATTGCTTTTACGAACCACCGTTGAAGCTTTAGCATGATCTTTTATCCTAAAAGGAAAAGGTGGTTTCTCAACATAAGTAGTAGGAATAATAGGATCATTATAAGTGATAGTCTTTTCTTCAACTTTAATAGGTGCAGCTATTTTTACTTCTATGAGACGATGATATTTAAACCACTTCTCTTTAGGGAGATCAATATGAGTAGCAAAAGATTCACAGAAAGAAGCTACTATCTCAGAGTCAAGTCCATATTTAGTGCTAAATTTACGAAAAACATCGGTATCCATAAAAGATTTAACACAATCAAACTTAGGTGTCATACCTGACTCCTTACCTTCGTCAAGATCCCAATCTTCAGAGTTGCATTTAATTCTTTCCAATAAATCTCATTTGAATTCAATAGTCTTCATCATAAAAGAGCCAGCACAAGAAGTATCGAGCATGGTGCGGTTGTTATTAGAAACCCGAGCATAAAATTTTTGAATAATCATTTCTCTTGAGAGCTCATGATTGGGGCATGAATATAACATTGATTTAAGCCTCCCCCAAGCTTGAGCGATGATTTCTCCTTCGCGAGGCCAAAAATTATATATATAATTATGATCACAATGAACAAGATGCATAGGATAAAACTTATGATGAAATTCCAATTTCAATCGTTTGTAGTCCCATGATCCCATATCATCACATAGCCTATACCATGTCAATGCATCTCCCTCCAAAGATAAAGGGAAGACCTTCTTCTTGATAACATCATCGGGCATACCTGCAGGCTTAAATAATCCACAAACTTCATCCACATATATTAGATGCTCATCAGGATGTAATGTTCTATCTCCTGCAAAAGGATTAGCTAGCAGTTTTTCTATCATACCCGAAGGAATTTCAAAGCAGACATTTTCATTTTCAGTAGGTTCAATAGGTTTAGTAGGTTGGGGAGCTACTCTTTGCTCTATTGGTCGGGGTGAAGATACCCCGAACAAGCCCCTCAGAGGATTACTTTCCATAGTAACAAGTGACAGTAAATTTCAGCACAATATATAAATTTTCCTTACCAAATTCCACCTACCAAAGGCGCTTCACTCCCCGGCAACAGCGCCAGAAAAGAGTCTTGATGACCAAGTATAGGGGATTTATCGTAGTCCTTTCGATAAGTAAGAGTGTCGAACCCAACGAGGAGTAGAAGGAAATGATAAGCGGTTTTCAGCAAGGTATTCTCTTCAAGCACTGAAATTACAAGTAACAGATAGTTTTGTGATAAGATAATTTGTAACGAGCAACAAGTAAAAAAAGTAATTAAAGTGCAGCAAGGTGGCCCAATACTTTTTGTAGCAAAGGACAAGCCTGGACAAATTCTTATATAGAGGAAAGCGCTCCCAAGGACACATGGGAATTATCATCAAGCTAGGTTTCATCATGATCATATGATTCACGTTCGGTACTTTGATAATCTGATATGTGGGTGGACCGGTGCTTGGGTGTTGTCCTTACTTGGACAATCATCCCACTTATGATTAACCTCTATTGCAAGCATCCACAACTACAACAAAAGTATTAAGATAAACCTAACCATAGCATGAAACATATGGATCCAAATCAGACCCTTACGAAGCAACGCATAAACTAGGGTTTAAGCTTCTGTCACTCTAGCAACCCATCATCTAATTGTTACTTCCCAATGCCTTCCTCTAGGCCCAAATAATGGTGAAATGTCATGTAGTCGACGTTCACATAACACCACTAGAGGAGAGACAACATACATCTCATCAAAATATCGAACGAATACCAAATTCACATGACTACTAATAGCAAGACTTCTCCCATGTCCTCAGGAACAAACGTAACTACTCACAAAGCATATTCATGTTCATAATCAGAGGGGTATTAATATGCATATAGGATCTAAACATATGATCTTCCACCAAATAAACCAACTAGCATCAACTACAAGGAGTAATCAACACTACTAGCAACCCACAGGTACCAATCCCAGACTTAGAGACAAGAATTGGATACAAGAGATGAACTAGGGTTTGAGAGGAGATGGTGCCGGTGAAGATGTTGATGGAGATTGACCCCCTCCCGATGAGAGGATCGTTGGTGATGATGATGGCGATGATTTCCCCCTCCCAGAGGGAAGTTTCCCCGGCAGAACAGCTCCGCCGGAGCCCTAGATTGGTTCCGCCAAGGTTCCGCCTCGTGGCGGTGGAGTCTCGTCCCGAAAGCTTGCTTATGATTTTTTTTCTCATCGAAAGACTCCATATAGCAGAACATGGGCATCGGAGGGCCACCAGGGGGCCCACCTCTGGAACTTCTTGCGCTCGTATTTTTTATATATTCTGAAAATGACTTCCGTGAAGTTTCATGACTTTTGGAGCTGTGCAGAATAGGTCTCTAATATTTGCTCCTTTTCCAGCCCAGAATCCCAGCTGTCGGCATTCTCCCTCTTTATGTAAACCTTGTAAAATAAGAGAGAATAGGCATAAGTATTGTCACAATATGTGTAATAACAGCCCATAATGCAATAAATATCGATACAAAAGCATGATGCAAAATGGACGTATCATACCCCCCTTCCTAGGGACACAATGGACAGGACTTACCCACTGACTATCAGCAACGAGATAAATTATACCTGCCTCCAGAAGATTTAATATTTCCTTTCTTACCACTTCTTTCATCTTAGGATTTAGCCGTCGTTGGTGATCAATAACTGGTTTGGCGTCTTTCTCCAAATTTATTTTGTGTTGACATAGAGTGGTACTAATGCCCTTAAGATCATCAAGAGTATATCCAATAGCAGCACGGTGCTTCTTCAGAGTTTTCAATAATTTCTTTTCTTCATGCTCTGAAAGGTTAGCACTAATAATAACAGGATGTATCTTCTTTTCATCAAGATAAGCATATTTAAGAGAATCAGGCAATTGTTTAAGCTCAAACACGGGATCACCCTTGGGTGGAGGAGGATCCCCTAAGATTTCAACAGGCAAGTTGTGTTTCAGAATAGGTCCCTGTTTAAAGAACAATTCATCTATTTCCCTTCTTTCATTCATATACATATCATTTTCATGGTCTAGCAAATATTGTTCTAAAGGATCACTAGGAGGTACGACAATAGAAGCAAGACCAACAATTTCATCTTTACTAGACAATTCTTTATCATGGTGTTGTCTACAAAATTTAGCAAAATTAAACTCATGAGACATGTCCCCCAAACCAATAGAAACAATATCCTTGTTTTAGTCTATCTTAGCATTAACAGTATTCAAGAAGGGTCTACCAAATATAATGGGACAAAAGTCATCTTGTGGAGAATCGAGAACAAGAAAATCAGCAGGGTCTTTAACTTTCCCACACAAGACTTCAACATCTCTAACAATCCCAACTGGTGAAATAGTATCTCTATTGGCAAGCTTAATTGTAACATCTATCTCTTCTATCTCAGCAGGTGCAATATCATGCATAATTTCTTGGTATAAGGAATGAGGTATTGCACTTGCACTAGCACCCATATCACATAATCCATGATAGCAATGATCTCCTATTTTAACAGAAATAACAGGCATGCCTACAACAGGTCTATTTTTATTTTTAGCATCAGGTCTAGCAATTCTAGCAGCTTCATTGCAGAAGTAAATAACATGCCCATCAATATTATCAGCCAAGAGATCTTTAACCATAGCAATACTAGGTTCAACTTTAATTTGCTCAGGGGGTTTAGGTGTCTTAATATTACTCTTGTTAACCACAGTTGAAGCTTTAGCATGATCCTTTATTCTAACAGGGAAAGGTGGTTTCTCAATATAAGCTGTAGGAACAACATGATCATCATAAGTGATAGTCTTTTCTTCAACTTTAACAGGAGCAACTACTTTTACTTCAATGGGAGGATTATATTTAAACCACTTCTCATTTGGGAGATTAACATGAGTAGCAAAGGATTCACAGAAAGAAGCTACTATCTCAGAGACGAGTCCATATTAGTGCTAAATTCATGGAAAACATCGGTATCCATAGAAGATTTAACACAATCAAACTTAGGTGTTATACCTGACTCATTACCTTCGTCGAGGTCCCAATCTTCAGAGTTGCGTTTAATTCTTTCCAATAAATCCCATTTGCATTCAATAGTCTTCATCATAAAAGATCCAGTACAAGAAGTATCGAGCATGGAGCGATTACTGAGAGAAAGCCGAGCATAAATTTTTTGAATAATCATTTCTTTTGAGAGCTCATGATTGGGGCATGAATATAAAATTGACTTAAGCCTCCCCAAGCTTGAGCGATGCTTTCTCCTTCGCGAGGCCAAAAATTATATATATATAATTATGATCACAATGAACAAGATGCATAGGATAAAACTTTTGATGAAATTCCAATTTCAATCGTTGGTAGTTCCATGATCCAATATCATCACATAGCCTCAACCATGTCAATGCATCTCCCTTCAAAGATAAAGGGAAGACTGAGGGAGTCCTGGATTAGGGGGTCTTCGGACAGCCGGACTATATCCTTTGGCCGGACTGTTGGACTATGAAGATACAAGATTGAAGACTTCGTCTTGTGTCCGGATGGGACTCTACTTGGCGTGGAAGCAAGCTAGGCAATACGGATATGTATATCTCCTCCTTTGTTACCGACCTTGTGTAACCCTAGCCCCCTCCGGTGTCTATATAAACCGGAGGGTTTTAGTCCGTAGGACACAATAACACTTAATCATACCACAAGCTAGCTTCTAGGGTTTAGCCTCTTCGATCTCGTGGTAGATCAACTCTTGTAATACTCATATCATCAAGAATAAATCAAGCAGGACGTAGAGTTTTACCTCCATCAAGAGGGCCCGAACCTGGGTAAAACATCGTGTTCCCTGCCTCCTGTTACCATCCGCCTTAGACGCACAGTTCGGGACCCCCTACCCGAGATCCACCGGTTTTTACACCGACATTGGTGCTTTCATTGAGAGTTCCTCTGTGTCGTGGCCAGAAGGAAGGATGTCTCGTCTCGTCTTTAAAGATGGTACTACTGTTGGGGGAGCTTTGGTTGTCGGCCAAACTCTCTGGCTAGGCGGTTTCATCATGACCGCCTGTTCGGCCGCCGCGCCGACGATGACTTCTCGGGTCATCAAAAACAGCCTTCACGTCAAATCGGCACTCACCGAACAGATGGATCCAATGGAGCTCGCCTCCTTAAACGAGCTCTTGGATCATATCGCCGCCTTGGAGTCGCTACGGACTATGATTGGATTGGGCTTAAACCTGATCAAAGTGAGATTAACTCTCCACCGGTCACCCATCATATTATAGTGGTGGAGGAACAATGCGGCGACCTTTCCTCTATCTTGAGGACCAACTATGTCCGGATTCTCGAGCTCTCCGAGCCGGACGCCCGTTCGCGGGAGGACAACATCCAATCCCTGAACTTAGAGTCAGGCAGTGGGCCAGGATTATCGGGTAACACCCCGGAACTGGAACTTCCAAAATTGGAAACTCCTCGGCCCCGGGATTCCAGATCGGGTAAGGGATCGGATTCAATACCACCCACCCACCCAAACATAAATGATCTTTCCCACATCAGGCAAGAGCCCCATGAAATAGTACATCATTACTGGGCCAGATTCCTCCTTGTATTGAACAAGGTTAAGGACTGTCGCGAGGAAGACACAATCCTATTTTTCTGCAATAATTGCACGGACAAGGGAATCCTTAACGCCATAAATCACCGTGAGATAACATGCTTCGCTGACTTGGCGTCCATAGTACGAAAGTACCGTGCGATGGAAAGTGCCTGGAAAACCGAAACAAACTTTTGGGATAATCCGGCCCTGAATACAAACCTAGTCCGAAATAAAAGGGTGCACTATCACAACACACCCGGGTCAACTACCAAAAAGCAAAAACCCTCTACAGGGCACGGAACTGTACTGGAGGGATGGCTCAATGGACCCTGCAAAATTCATAGTACAGCGGATACAATACCAATGCACAGCCTTAGAGCATGTTGGATACTCCGGCAGGTGGCCAAAAGTGGTGAGGATCTTCTTATCCCAAATACCATAGAGCACCATCCTGTGGATAACAATACGGTGTTAACAGTCTTTGAGACCTTCGCGTCAAATAATAGGCGCAAGCGAACACTCCGCAGCATGGCCGAAATCTTCCATGTACCAGCAATAAATCCATGGAGTGACACGGCTATTACCTTCAATGCCAGTGACGAACCTAAATTCCGAACAGCCCAAGCACCAGCCGCACTGGTCCTCAGTCCAATCATGGACGGCTTTCGACTCACCAAAGTACTCATGGACGGCGGCAGTGGATTAAACCTCATCTATGAGGAAACTCTTCAAAAGATGGAAATAAACTGGAACCGCATTGAGAAAAGTAGCACAACCTTTAGAGGAATCATCCCCAGTCGGGAAGCATGTTGTGCTCGGAAAATCACACTAGATGTGGTATTCGACACGCCGAATAATTACAGGTCCGAAGAAATTACATTCCAAGTGGCCCCGTTCAGCAGTGGTTATCACGCTCTTTTAGGACGGGAGGCGTTCACAATCTTCCAAGCCATACCCCATTACAGGTACATGAAGATCAAAATGCATGGGCCCAACGGAATCATCACCCTCGCCAGCGATCCGGACATAGCACTCCGCGCCAAAAACAAAACAGTTGCACTGGCCTTCGAGGCATTATCCGAAGCCCTCTCGGCCGAGGAATTAACCATGCTACACTCCACAGTGGACAGGGACGACGTGATACTTGACAAGAGATCCAAGTCCACCTCTTTTAAACCAGCGGATGAAATAGTCCAATTCCAAGTCCACCCAATGGACCCTACAAAAACAGCCTCCATCGGGGCACAGTTAAACCCCGCTGTTGGTGTCAAAACCGGCGGATCTCGGGTAGGTGGTCCCGAACTGTGCGTCTAGGCCGGATGGTAACAGGAGGCAAGGAACACAATGTTTTACCCAGGTTCGGGCCCTCTTGATGGAGGTAAAACCCTACGTCCTGCTTGATTAATATTGATGATATGGGTAGTACAAGAGTAGATCTACCACGAGATCAAGGAGGCTAAACCCTAAAAGCTAGCCTATGGTATGATTGTTGTATGATGAAGTTGTCCTACGGACTAAAACCCTCCGGTTTATATAGACACCAGAGAGGGTTCGGGTTACACAAAGTCAGATACAATGGTAGGAGATCTAAATATCCGCATCGCCAAGCTTGCCTTCCACGCCAAGGAGAGTCCCATCCGGACACGGGACGAAGTCTTCAATGTTGTATCTTCATAGTCCTGGAGTCCGGCTGAAGGTATAGTCCGGCTACCCGAACACCCCCTAATCCAGGACTCCCTCAGTAGCCCCTGAACTAGGCTTCAATGACGATGAGTCCGGCGCGTAGATTGTCTTCGGCATTGCAAGGCGGGTTCCTCCTCCAAATTCTTCATAAAAGTTTGTAAACACCAAGAGTAGTGTCCGGCTCTGCAAAATAAGTTTCCACGTATTGCCACAGAGAGAATAATATTAACACAAATCTAATCTGCTGACGTATTCCGCAGCGTGACATCACACTACGGCCAAGCCTTTATTCGAATCGTTTTCACTTTTCCACCTCAGCGTGTTTTGCGAGGCGGTTTCCTTGGCACGTCTTGTCAAAGCAGAGATCATGTCCCCTATTTACGGGATTCTCATCAATACGGACGTGGGTAACCCAACCGTGCCATTTATCATGGCGCTTGGGAGGCAAGCGAGTTTTACTAGGCTGGTGGGGACGCATAGTCGCATCCGCTCATATAAGGGGATAAGGATCCACCTTTTTACCTACGCCTTCTTCCTCCTTTGCCTATCCATCTTCTGCGCACCCGAGCTCCAGCGCCCAAGCCCGCACTTCCTACCTCAACCTTCTCCAACAATGTCCAGAGCGGGAGGCAAGTGGATGGTCTCCTCCGTCACGGAGGGCATGTCAAAAGGCTAAGGAAGGCCGGATACCTGTCCAAAGACATCGCGCACCGGCTTCCTGAGGAGGGGCAGCTTCTCCCCACCCCAAGGCCCCATGAGAGGGTAGTATTTCTTCCCCACTTCCTCCGCGGACTGGGTTTTCCTCTCCACCCGGGCTCATGTTCTACTATGGCCTAGATTTCCATGATCTGGCCCCGAACTTCATCCACAATATCTCGGCGTTTATCATCGTGTGCGAGGCTTTCCTCTGCATCCGCCCCCATTTCGGCCTCTGGCTCAAGACCTTCAACGTCAAGCCAAAGGTGGTGCGCGGCAACCAGGCAGAGTGCGGAGGTGCCATGGCGGGCAAAATAGCCAACGTCCTACGGCTCGAGGGCTCCTTTGTGGAGGCCTTGAAGGGGTGGCGGTCAGGGTGGTTTTACATCACCGAGCCACGTGATCCGAAGTGGATCGCAGCCCCTGAATTCTGATCCGGACCCCCTACGCGGCTCACATCCTGGAAGGAGACGGGCTTGTCATGGGGCGACGAAGAAGAGGTGACCGGACTGCAAAAATGCATCCAGTCCCTGGTGAACAAGCAACTCAAGCTTGTCAACGTAGTCCAGGTCATGCTCGTCCGCCGGATCCTTCCTTGTCAAGAACGGGACTTCAATTTGTGGGAGTTTAACCTGGCGCAGCACCGAAATCTGAGCAGGCTCTTCGACACGACGTACGAAGATATCTGGAAGGGGCTAACCAAAGGCGCTGAGGCTCCCACATCCGCCTCCGAAGACCGCGGATTCGGCTCGCAGCATCCTGCTGGCGAGGTAAAATATTTTCATCTTTTACAGGATGTTAAGTTTTCTTCATAGTTTGACACTATGCGGGATCTAAACTCCCTCACCTTTGACAAGATTGGCAGGCGAAGTCCGGACTGATTAACTGTCCAGCTCCCTTGCCCGAAGACCCAGCCCTTGCTCTCCTAGTGAAGCTGCTGGTTCCGGCACCTTATGTGGTGCCGGAGAAGAAGGCCAAGAAGAAGAAGGCCACGGGGACTCGAAAGAGTTCCCGGCATATGGTGGTGTCGGACTCGTCGTCTGATGAGTCCGAGACGCACTCCTCCCATGAAGATGAGGAGGAGGAAGAAGAGACCTCTCCCCCTCCAGCGGGGGCAGGAAAGAAGAGGAAGGCCGCCCTAGTAGGGGAGGCCGAAGGGTCCAAGAAGAGGAAAACCCCTCCGCCGGACTACGCCCCCGACGCCAATGAGGACGAAGAGGAGTGGCCGGACAGGGCCAGGCGTCCGGCGCAATCGTAAGTGTTCGGATACCAGAGTAACTCATGATATTCCTTTTGTTGTGCAGCTTTCCCTAATGTCAAATATAATCATGCAGCCCGCCCAAGAACGGGCTCGACGAGTCATCGAGCGGCTCCCTGGATTCATCGGACATGAATTCAGTTCCGCCCGCTGCCTCCCCCTGTGCTGCGGATGACGCCGAAGTGGCGTCGCGACAAGCTCCGGGGAAAGAGGAGGTGGTCCAGGAGGAGCCGCGAGGCGACCTCCCGGACACCAGGAGTAAAGAGGACAAGACCCCCCAGGGCTCCAAGTCCTGCTTTAAGCCGGACACCGCGCCGGAATCATCAACGGTTCCGGACCGCGGCAGGCGAACTCCTGCCAAGAGGAGCAAGCCTATTGACCCGGCGTCCTCCGTCCAACCGGAGGCGCCGGACAATCTGCTGGAGGTGCTTAAGGGCGCCTCCATCGACGAGGAGCACCATACCATCATGAGTACGGTGGTCCAGAAGGTTCGGTCCGCCAAAAGCATTCTGACTGAAGCTTGTGCTAGCCTTCTAACAGGCTTCGAGGTAAGTAAAAATATTTAAAAATATTACCATATAGACAGTAGCCCCTGATGCTCTGTTTGGCGTTCGGAAAGAAAAGCCGAATAGAGGATCTATTAAATATCGCAGGAGTCTAACTAAAAAGGAGTCAATATACGTGTGCAGGCTTCGCTGCTGGCCACCGCCGCACTGACTGCGGAGGTGGGTGCCCTGAAGCAGGGCCTCAAGCGGACCGAGCAAGAGCTCGGCCTTGCCAAACGGCAGCTCGAGGAGAAAGAAGGTAAGAGATACCTTATAGAAAAAAATGCCTATAAGAAGACGCAATTGCAAAAAAATGACAGGAGTATACTGCTTATTGTAAGGGCCACAACTGAGGTGGTGACCCTCAAGCAAGCGCTGTCCGAGGCCAAGAAGAGAGCGACCACGGAGCGCACCGAGCGGGAGAAATTTGAGGCGCAGGTCGGCGAGGTGCAGCAAGAGTTTCAGGATCTCATGAAAAAACATGAGAGTTTGGAGCTCGACTCAAAGACGCGAGTGTCCGAGCTTGCTGCGGCCCTTAAAACTGCCAAATCTGCCAAGGCCGAAGCCCAGAAGGCCCTCCAGGAATTGGATGCGGTGAAAAAGATAGCGGCGGGTAAGGCATTCTCTACGCAACGCAGACATATAAAAGTAAACTACTTGTTACTTACCCGAATCCGGAGCTCTCCAGGGGCATTCGCAGATCTTCCCCGCAGCGTATCCGATGCCGCCGCATTTTACCGAGCCGAGGAAGGTAGCTCGACGGAGAAGGTGTTCTGGCCTCAGTACGCTGAGGCCGGACACCCTGTGCCCTTGAGCGACCAGCTGAAGCAGCTGGTCGAGCTCCACAAGGCGGCCGAACAGGCCCTGAAGGGCTTCATAGTTTGGCTGTGGCCTGGAGAGGCCCTGCTTGGGAGCTACTTCGGACTGGTGCGGCGGCTGGTGGAGGCTTGTCCAAGGCTCGAGGTCATCAAGCGCTCCGTCTGCATCGAAGGTGCCCGTAGGGCCCTTGCCCATGCAAAGGTGCACTGGGGTAAGCTGGACGGTGAGAAGCTTGTGCGGGACGGGCCGCCGCCAGGGAAGGAGCATCGCAAGCTCGAGAACTATTACAAGGATTTTTTGGCCGGTTCCCACCTTATGGCGGATGAATGCACCAAGGATGTAATTTTTGAATGAACTCGCTCGTGTTATCCTATGCGCTGAAAACTTGTTCATATGCGCTAAGCAATGCTTGAATTTAAAATATTACTTTTTGTGCGGCCGTTTATCAAAAAATTGAGAGATGGCCAGTCGTCGGCTTCTGCCCCCATGCCACTAGTGCTGGGGTGTTCGGGATAAACCTGAGCGCTCTTTTTCCCATGATTGGGTCCATCGAGGGAGGCGCTCAGCACAACGAACAAGGCAATCGGACTATAATACTTGAACACTCTCACTTAGCCATAGAACTCTATAATTTTAAATTTCGGCGAAGCCCCTAGTATTCGGAAGACCGAGTTCGGGGCGCTATCCATGCCTTGGCCGGACAAAGCCGGTTCCTCGCTCGAAGCGGCATAAGTCTTTAAGGACTCGAAAAACCTCTCGAACAGCGACCGGTCTCTTGCCTCATCATGACAGTCAGTTTAGCTTTCTCTACTAAGGTGCTCAGCCCAGCTCAACTGGGGCACAATCGCAGTAGTTCTCCTAGTGCTACCTTAGCCGATATAGCGGAACGTAAGGCACCAAAACATAGGAGCCGGGCAAATCCAACTATTGACCAAAATCATGATTCGGAGCCGATGCATATAGTGCTATAAGTTCGGGGTGCCGCACTTGTGAAAGTGTACGGACTTCTCACGCCATATTGATGGGTACTGAAGCCCCTGGCGTATTTTTGCCATACCACAGTGTACGGATGCAACATGTTATTGATAAACATATATATATAAAGAGGATAATGCAAAAAATAGACAAAAAGCTATGCATTGTTTATGGAAAGGCTGCTATGAAAGCGGAACGATACAAATAGTGCGATAAGAAAAAGAAATTGGACTATTTAACATGTCCTGGCCAGGGGCAGGCCGCGGAATTGTATTAAAAAACAGGTATACTGCTCGCAATAGAGACCACCTGGGAGTTCCATAATGCAGCGTGGCTTGTCTGCTTTCCTGGATCTTGCATCGTTTGTGCGGTAGTTGAATTGCCGAACGGGTCATCCGAAGTATGGACTCCTGAGAGTAAGAGAAAAAAAAGAAGAAAAAAGGAATCCGGCAGCCCCTGGTGCGGTTTAAGCCATATTTCGGGCGCGCCATGATAGTGCCCCTTCCCCTGTGCCCATGGTATTTCAAGAGCGTAGTTATGTACGCGAAGCACTGGTTTCGCTATATCACGAGGGCTAGGGTTGGGGCCGCATTGCTACGCTAGCTCAGAACGTGCCAGGCGGTCTTGTTGTAGGGTACTCCGGGCGCGCTTGACAGTGTCCGGCTTTTTGAAGGCCGAACTGGTGAACTGCCTAGAGAGGCCGCTTTGTACTTCTGCTGCGAGCGCTGCCGTGTGCTCCTCCATTCAGAGGGAGCGTTCGGTGTTCCCATTGACCGTGATTACTCCTCTAGGGCCAGGCATCTTGAGCTTGAGGTATGCATAGTGCGGTACCGCGTTGAATTTTGCAAATGCGGTTTGCCCGAGCAGTGCATGATAGCCACTACGGAACGGGACTATGTCGAAGATTAACTCCTCGCTTTGGAAGTTATCCGGAGATCCGAAGACCACTTCGAGTGTGACTAAGCCTGTACAGTTGGCTTCTACACCTGGTATGACGCCTTTAAAGGTCGTTTTGGTGGGCTTGATCCTCGAGGGATCTATGCCCATTTTTCACACTGTATCCTGGTAAAGCAGGTTCAGGCTGCTGCCGCCGTCCATGAGGAATCTTGTGAGATGAAATCCGTCAATGATTGGGTCTAGAACCAATGCGGTGAAGCCGCCGTGTCGGATGCTAGTGGGGTGGTCCGTTTGATCAAAGGTGATCGGGCAGGAGGACCATGGGTTGAACTTTGGGGCGACTGGCTCTATCGCATATACGTCCCGTAACACACGCTTCCGCTCCCTCTTGGGGATGTGGGTTGCGTATATCATGTTCACCGTCCGCACTTGCGGGGGAAATCCCTTCTGTCCATTGTTTTTCGGTGGCCTGGGCTCCTCCTCGTCGTCGCTATGCAGCCCCTTGTCTTTGTTTTCGACTCTTAACTTGCCTGCCTACTTAAACACCCAACAGTCCCTGTTGGTGTGATTGGCTGGCTTTTCGAGGGTGCCATGTATCTGGCACAAGCGGTCGAGTATTCAGTCCAAACTGGACGGGCCCTGAGTATTTCTTTTGAATGGCTTTTTCCGTTGACCGGATTTGTAGCCTCGTAATCTGGCATTAACTGTCGTATCCTCGTTGCTCTCGCTGTTAACACGGCGCTTTTGTTTGTTCCGACGCGACCTATCGCTTTTGTCCTTGGTATTCGAATTACCAGGGTTCTTGGTTAAATTGTTGCTGCGAGCTAGCCAGCTGTCTTCTCCCGCGCAAAAGCGGGTCATGAGTGTCGTGAGGGCTACCATAGATTTCGGCTTTTCCTGTCCCAGGTGCCGGGCAAGCCACTCATCACGGATATTATGCTTGAAGGCCGCTAAGGCCTCTGCGTTCGGACAGTCGACTATCTGATTTTTCTTTGTTAGGAATCGTGTCCAGAATTGCCTGGCCGATTCCTTTGGCTGCTGAATTATGTGGCTTAGGTCATCGACGTCCGATGGTCGCACATAAGTGCCCTGGAAGTTGTCAAGGAATGCGGCTTCCAGGTCCTCCCAAGAACCGATTAAGTCTGCTGGCAAGCTGTTAAGCCAATGCCAGGCCGGTCCCTTAAGTTTGAGTGGGAGGTATTTGATGGCGTGTAGATCATCACCGCGGGCCATGTGGATATGAAGGAGATAATCCTCGATCCATACCGCACGATCTGTTGTGCCATCGTACGATTCGATGTTTACGGGTTTGAAGCCCTCAGGGATTTTATGATCCATTACTTCATCTGTGAAGCATAGTGGCTGTGCGGCGCCTCTATATTGGGCTATATCACGATGCAGCTCGAAGGAGCTTTGTCTGTTGAGTTCGGCCCGGCCGGATTTATTGCATCCGGAGTGACGATCACCGTCACGTACCGTGGGGCGCCTGCGCGATCCGTAGATCGATCTTGTTTGCCTTGCCTTGTCCTCCAGTATGTCGCGCAGGTCGGGCGCATTTTCACATGCCTTAGTATGCTTGACGCGGCGTCGGGGCATGGCTTGAGTGGAGGGCCAGGGGGCCTCTCTGTCGCAGCCACGAGGTGACCGGTCGGCCATGTCATGCGCTGGTGATGTAGGTGCTTCCTCCTCTAGTCGGGGTAGCAGCCTGCGCTTTGGGTAACTCTTGGAGGGGCGTTCGAGTTCATACTCTTCGGCCGCAAGGACTTCAGTCCATCTGTCAGCTAGCAAATCCTGATCAGCTCTAAGCTGTTGCTGCTTTTTCTTGAGGCTGCTTGCCGTGGCCATAAGCCTGCGTTTAAAACGCTCTTGTTCGGCGAGATCCTCTGGCACGACGAACTCATCGTCGTCGAGGCTTGCCTCGTCTTCGGAGGGAGGCGTATAATTATCGTCCTCAACCTCTTGGTCCGCCGCCCTCTCGTGAGGGCTGGCTTCTCTGTCCTCCCGTGCTGAATCTTGTTGGAGGGGGTGTTCTTCGGCGCTATCCCGAGTAGTATTATCTCCCGTGCCGGAATCACCGTTTTTCCTTTGGCGGGATAAAGAGCGGCGCCGCTGACGCCGA
Organism: Triticum aestivum; assembly: GCF_018294505.1. Taxonomy (NCBI): domain Eukaryota; kingdom Viridiplantae; phylum Streptophyta; class Magnoliopsida; order Poales; family Poaceae; genus Triticum; species Triticum aestivum. The sequence continues at coordinate 472,545,785 of NC_057803.1, forward strand.
CGCTTGGGCTGTTTCTTAGAGGTATCGTCCCCCGCTGTTCCATCGCCATCTCCATCCTTTGGAGTGTCCACCATATATATGTCATATGACGAGGTGGCCTTCCAGCGCCCTACAGGTGCTGGTTCTTGTTTCTCTCCTGCATCGTCGTCCATGTCGTCGATGTCTTCGGAGTCGAAGTCAAGCATGTCGGTTAAGTCGTCGACAGTGGCTACGAAGTGGGTGGTGGGTGGGTTTTGAATTTCTTCATCGTCCATATCCCAACCTTGCTGACCGTAGTCCGGCCAGGGCTCTCCTGATAAAGAGAGAGACTTTAGAGAATTCAGGATGTCGCCGAAGGGCGAGTGCTGAAAGATGTCCGCGGCGGTGAACTCCATTATCGGCGCCCAATCGGATTCGATTGGCAGGGGCGCGGGGGGCTTGGAGTTCGGAGAGGAATCCGGCTCCTCGGAGTCACGGGCCATGTGGAGTGCGGGGCTGGAGTTCGGCTCGATCGCCTCTGAGATCGCATCCCCTGAGGAAGCGTCCAACCGCTGATCCTCGATCGGCGCAGTAGGCTCTGAATCAATGTTCGGAACTGATGTGTGTGCGGCCTCCAAGGCGCTGTTCGGCGGCAGATCTATATCATGCCCATCGAGACAGTGCGGCGCGCTTGGCTGTGGCTCAAATCCGTCGAAGATCAAGTCCCCGTGGATGTCAGCCGTGTAGTTTAGGCTTCCAAACCTGACCTGATGGCCAGGGGCGTAGCTTTCGATCTGCTCAAGGTGGCCAAGCGAATTGGCCCGCAGTGCGAAGCCGCTGAAGACGAAGATCTGTCCGGGGAGAAAAGTCTCACCCTGGACTGCATCGTTGTTGATGATCGAAGGAGCCATTGGGCCTAAAGGCGACGACACAGAGGAACTCTCAATGAAAGCACCAATGTCGGTGTCAAAACCGGCAGATCTCGGGTAGGGGGTCCCGAACTGTGCGTCTAGGCCGGATGGTAACAGGAGGCAAGGAACACAATGTTTTACCCAGGTTCGGGCCCTCTTGATGGAGGTAAAACCCTACGTCCTGCTTGATTAATATTGATGATATGGGTAGTACAAGAGTAGATCTACCACGAGATCAAGGAGGCTAAACCCTAAAAGCTAGCCTATGGTATGATTGTTGTATGATGAAGTTGTCCTACAGACTAAAACCCTCCAGTTTATATAGACACCGGAGAGGGTTAGGGTTACACAAAGTCGGTTACAATGGTAGGAGATCTAAATATCCGCATCGCCAAGCTTGCCTTCCACGCCAAGGAGAGTCCCATCCGGACACGGGACAAAGTCTTCAATCTTGTATCTTCATAGTCCTGGAGTCTGGCTGAAGATATAGTCCGGCTACCCGAACACCCCCTAATCCAGGACTCCCTCACCCGCTATGGACGCCGCACTATGAGAGTTCCTGTGCGAGAACTGGGACATATTCGCCTGGCATCCCTCAGACATGCCAGGAATCCCACGCAGACTGGCCGAGCATAGCCTCAATATCCTAAAGGGATTCAAGCCGGTCAAGCAAGCTCTTCGGCGTTTCTCCGAACCTAAGAGACATGCCATGGGAGAGGAACTAGCCAAGTTATTGGAGGCCGGATTCATCAGAGATATAAAACACCCGGACTGGCTAGCAAACCTTGTGATGGTACCAAAGAAGGACAAATCATGGCGCCTTTGTGTCGATTTCAAAGACCTCAATAAAGCTTTCCCAAAGGATCCCTTCCCCCTCCCACGCGTCGATCAAATCATTGATGCTACCGCAGGACACGAGTCATTGTGTTTCCTCGACGCATACTCCGGTTACCACCAAATCGAGATGGTGGAGTCCGACCAAGCCACAACGACATTCGTCACACCATACGGTCCCTTCTGTTTTAACACAATGCCTTTTGGGCTCAAAAACACCGACGCAACATATCAGCGCATGATTCAGACATGTCTGGAGAAACAAATCGGCAAAACAGTAGAGGCATACGTAGACGATGTGGTCGTCAAAACAAAACACATCGACTCCTTGATAGACGACTTGAGGCTCACATTCGACAACCTCCGACCATACGACATCAAGCTCAATCCGGAAGAATGCGTTTTCCGTGTACCAGCCGGAAAGCTCCTGGGTTTCATTGCCTCCACTAGAGGTATTGAAGCTAATCCGGCCAAAATCCGAGCTTTGTTACAGTTGGCTACCCCAACAGACCTCAAACAAATCCAAAAGTTAATTGGATGTGTGGCGGCTCTAAGCCGCTTTATCTCCCTCTTAGGAGAAAAGGCTTTACCCCTTTATCACCTCCTTCGGTGCACCGAACACTTCGAGTGGACGGACGCGGCCACAGCCAGATTGGAAGAAATAAAGGCCATCTTGGAAACCAACCCAATGCTACGTCTTGAGCTTGTGTTGGTTTTCCCCGAAGAGGAAGGGATGATGCAGCAGAGTAGCATAAGTATTTCCCTCAGTTTTTGAGAACCAAGGTATCAATCCAGTAGGAGGCCATGCTCAAGTCCCTCGTACCTGCACAAAACGATAGCTACTCGCAACCAACGCGATTAGGGGTTGTCAATCCCTTCACGGTCACTTACGAGAGTGAGATCTGATAGATATAATATTTTTGGTATTTTTGGTATAAAGATGCAAAGTAAAAAGTAAAAGCAAAGCAAGATTAAAGTGATGGAGATTGATATGATGAGAATAGACCCGGGGGCCATAGGTTTCACTAGTGGCTTCTCTCAAGAGCATAAGTATTCTACGGTGGGTGAACAAATTACTGTTGAGCAATTGACAGAATTGAGCATAGTTATGAGAATATCTAGGCATGGTCATGTATATAGGCATCATGTCCGTGACAAGTAGACCGAAACGATTCTGCATCTACTACTATTACTCCACTTATCGACCGCTATCCAGCATGCATCTAGAGTATTAAGCTAAAAACAGAGTAACGCTTTAAGCAAGATGACATGATGTAGAGAGATAAATTCATGAAATATGAAATAAACTCCATCTTGTTATCCTTGATGGCAACGATGCAATACGTGCCTTGCTGCCCCTTCTGTCACTGGGAAAGGACACCGCAAGATCGAACCCAAAGCTAAGCACTTTTCCCATGGCAAGAACTACCAATCTAGTTGGCCAAACCAAACGGATAATTCGAAGAGACTTGCAAAGATAACCAATCATACATAAAAGAATTCAGAGAAGATTCAAATATTATTCATAGATAGACTTGATCATAAACCCACAATTCATCGGTCTCAACAAACACACTGCAAAAAGAAAATTACATTGAATAGATCTCCACAAGAGAGTGGGAGAACTTTGTATTGAGATTCAAAGAGAGAGAAGAAGCCATCTAGCTACTAACTATGGACCCGAAGGTCTGAGGTAAACTACTCACACTTCATCGGAGAGGCTATGATGATGTAGAAGCCCTCCGTGATGACGGCCCTGTTCCGGCGGAGCTCTGGAACAGGCCCCAAGATGGAATCTCGTGGATACAGAAAGTTGCGGCGGTGGAATTAGGTTTTTGGCTCCTGTTCTGATCGTTTGGGGGTATGTGTGTATATATAGGAGGAAGAAGTACGTCGGTGGATCACTAAGGGGCCCATGAGGCAGGGGGCGCGCCCTAGGGGGGGCGCCCCCCACCCTCATGACCTCCTCTTTGACTCCTTGGAGTAGGGTCCAAGTTTCCTGGATCACTTTCGGTGAGAAAATCACGTTCCCGAAGGTTTTATTCCGTTTGGACTCCGTTTGATATTCTGTTTCTCCAAAACACTGAAATAGGCAAAAAACAGCAATTCTGGGCTGGGCCTCCGGTTAATAGGTTAGTCCCAAAAATAATATAAAAGTGGAAAATAAAGCCCAATATAGTCCAAAACAGTAGATAATATAGCATGGAGCAATCAAAAATTATAGATACGTTGGAGATGTATCAGGCATCCCCAAGCTTAATTCCTGCTCGTCCTCGAGTAGGTAAATGATAAAAAAAGAATTTTTGATGCGGAGTGCTACTTGGCATAATTTCAATGCAAATCTTCTTAATTGTGATATGAATATTCAGATTCGAAAGATTCAAGACAAAAGTTTATATTGACATAAAAAATAATAATACTTCAAGCATACTAACAAAGCAATTATGTCTTCTCAAAATAACATGGCCAAAGAAAGTTATCCCTACAAAATCATATAGTCTGGCTATGCTCTATCTTCACCACACAAAGTATTTAAATGATGCACAACCCCAATGACAAGCCAAGCAATTGTTTCATACTCTTAACTTTTTCAAAACTCTTTCAATCTTCACGCAATACATGAGCGTGAGCCATGGATATAGCACTATAGGTGGAATAGAATGGTGGTTGTGGAGAAGACAAAAAGGAGAAGATAGTCTCACATCAACTAGGCGTATCAACGGGCTATGGAGATGCCCATCAATAGATATCAATGTGAGTGAGTAGGGATTGCCATGCAACGGATGCACTAGAGCTATAAGTATATGAAACCTCAAAAGGAAACTAAGTGGGTGTGCATCCAACTTGCTTGATCATGAAGACCTAGGGCAATTTGAGGAAGCCCATCATTGGAATATACAAGCCAAGTTCTATAATGTAAAATTCCCACTAGTATATGAAAGTGATAACATGGGAGACTCTCTACTATGAAGATCATGGTGCTACTTTGAAGCACAAGTGTGGTAAAAGGATAGTAACATTGTACCTTCTCTCTTTTTCTCTCATTTTTTTATTTTTTTATTTGGGCCTTTTCTCTTTTTATGGCCTCTTTTTATTTGGGCTTCTTTGGCCTCTTTTATTTATTTTTCGTCTGGAGTCTCATCCCGACTTATGGGGGAATCATAGTCTCCATCATCCTTTCCTCACTGGGACAATGCTCTAATAATGATGATCATCACACTTTTATTTTTCTTACAACTCAACAATTACAACTCGATACTTAGAACAAAATATGACTCTATGTGAATGCATCCGGCGGTGTACCAGGATATGCAATATGACAATGATGGAATGTGTCATGAACGGAACGGTGGAAAGTGGCATGGCTATATATCTCGGAATGGCTATGGAAATGCCATGATAGGTAGGTATGGTGGCTGTTTTGAGGAAGGTATATGGTAGGTGTATGATACCGGCGAAAAGTGCGCGGTATTAGAGAGGCTAGCAAAGGTGGAAGGGTGAGAGTGCGTATGATCCATGGACTCAACATTAGTCATAAAGAACTCATATACATATTGCAAAAATCTAGAAGTTATCAAAGCAAAGTATTAAGCGCATGCTCCTAGGGGGATAGATTGGTAGGAAAATACCATCGCTTGTCCCCGACCGCCACTCATAAGGAAGACAATCAATAAATAAATCATGCTCCGACTTCATCACATAACGGTTCACCATACGTGCATGCTACGGGAATCACAAACTTTAACACAAGTATTCTTTAAATTCACAACTACTCAACTAGCATGACTTTTAATATTATCACCTCCATATCTCAAAACAATTATCATGCTTCAAACTTTTCTTAGTATTCAACACACTCAAAAGAAAGTTTCACAAATCTTGAATACCAAGCATATTATTATTAAGCAAATTACCGTGCTATTAAGAGACTCTCAAAATAATTTAAGTGAATCATGAGAGATCAATAGTTTCTTTAAAACAAATTCACCACCGTGCTCTAAAAGATCTAAGTGAAGCACATAGAGCAAAATTATAACGCTCAAAAGATATAAGTGAAGCACATAGAGCAAAACTACTTAGCTCAAAAGATATAAGTGAAGCACATAGAGTATTCTATCAAATTTTAATTCATGTATGGCTCTCTCAAAAGGTGTGTACAGAAAGGATGATTGTGGCATACTAAGACACAAAGACATAAATAATACAAGACGCTCCAAGCAAAACACATATCATGTTGGTGAATAAAAATATAGCTCCAAGTAAATTACCGATGGAAGTGGACGAAAGAGGGGATGCCTTCCGGGGCATCCCCAAGCTTAGGCTCTTGCCACTCCTTGTTCCATGATCCATCAAAAGAATTCACCCAAAACTTGAAAACTTCACAACACAAAACTCAAAATAGAAAACTCGTGAGCTCCATTAGCGAAAGAAAACAAAAGACCACTTCAACATACTGTAGTGAACTCATTGTTTATTTATATTGGTGTTAAACCTACTATATTCCAACTTCTCTATGGATTATAAACTATTTTACTAACCATAGATTCATCAAAATAAGCAAACAACACACGAAAAACAGAATATGTCAAAAACAGAATAGTCTCTAGTAATCTGTAGCTAGCGCAAGATCTGGAACGCCAAAAATTATAAAATAAATTGCTGGACATGAGGAATTTATCTATTAATCATCTGCAAAAAGAATTAACTAAATAGCTGTAGCGACCCGACCTCAAACGATCAAGCCTTTGTGTATCCGTGCCATCCCTGGATCGGTATGCTGGCACACACAGTACATCAATGTATATATCAAAGTGCAATCACATGTATAGATAACGTAAAATTGATATATACCTCATAAGTCTCAGCGGAAACAAACATAAGGGTGTGGAGTCCATCAATGCCAACGGCAAGTTGAGTGTAGACCGTAACCCTACAACGTAACTCTTACTCGTCGTAGAAAAATCCCTGCAACATAAGACGTTGCAGCCCTGTAGGCCAGTACATTGAATGTACTGGCAAGTCACATCATAAGAATAAATGAACCAATTTGTACATCCAATTTGGCTGGTGGAAAGCTCTAAGTTTAGTTTTTTTTGCATAAAGCTAGTTTTTTCCCTAGAATAAAAGATATTATTCTACCACTACTGTATAGCATAGGATGAGTTGGTCAATCCAACTTAATCCATTCCCAAAGTTTTATTTAAAACCCAACTGATTAATTAAGAGTGATGAGATCTCCCAGCATTTCCACTACTAGATGCTCAAGTTGTCCGTAACTGGGGACACGGCTAATCGATTAGGTTTTAACACTCTGCAGAGGTTTGCGCACTTTTCCCCACAAGACTCGATCACCTCCCTTGAAGTTCTCGCACTGCCTGGCGTTTGGGAACAGGATGACCGAGACATAGTCTTTCGAAAATGTTCCCCCTTAACCCACGGATAGGTCGGTACACCTACATCATTCTACATCTGCTAGCCCATCCTGGAAGGGGTCACACTAACTACTCAACTAAGCCAGAGCCCATATTGGCTTGTGGCTGCACACGTAAGCTTCTAGACATGGGAATATGATTGATCTCTTTGAGCCTGGGCGGCCGGCCACTAGTGGTGCACCACCGTGGATTAACCATGCATGCTCCCACTGTATTTCGCCACCATTCAAACCAAAATACCGCCTAGGTAATTCATTAAGTTATCCTGGTTCTACTTACTACTTTGTCACTCATCTCTCACAATGAACACGTCCCAATCCACGTCTACATTGGCGAGGCAAAATTAAACTTACGCGATGGTGACAAAGGTATATGGTTCAAACCTACCTCAATGAACTACTAGGTAACGGCATAGCCATCTGGCAACAATAAATCCTACCATGCAATCCTACCACAAAAGGACTAAGTGCATAATATAAACATAGGTAATTGGAAGAATGGTCAAATGTGAACTTGCCTGGTAATAGTTGATGAAGATTATATCACTCTCAGAAATTTACTTAATAGAACTATTCGTCACTCTCCAATGAAAATATATAAAGTCAAACATTGCATTCACATAAGCAATCATCAAATAACATGCAGCATGAAAAGACTCAGAAAATCCAAATGAACATTCAACACACTTAACTAGCATGGAAATATCCTAAGTGCAAAAACAACATGTGACATAGGGTGCAAAGATGTGTTGTGTACTAAAGTGAGTACATGGCATAATAGTAAAACTATCATGGACAGACCATTTTTATGTGAAAAAATGTGTGACAATGGTCCAAGTGGTAGGGTTTGGCTACGGTGACACATTGCAAAAAGAATCACATCAATCGGAGCTACGGCTTAGGAGATATGGCCATTTGAAGTTTGAATTCAAATCTGAATAAATTCAAATTTGAATCCGACAAAAGTTTACAAAGATGACACTACTGGATAGATCTAATCAATACGAAGAATTTTCTGCTGGTTTCATCAAATTTGGACCTACGGTTAAAAAGATACGGCTATCCGAAGTTTAGGGGCTAATCTGTAAAACTCAGGGACTAAACAGAAAAAGAAATAACTGCAAACAGGCCCTTGGCCATGTGGCGGCTCGTGTCTGGCTGAGCAGCGTTCATTGCGGTGGCTATACAGCAAACGGCCACTAAATAGGAAAAACAGCTATCGCGGCTAAATAAAAAAAAACCGGAGACCGGTTTAACTAAAACCATGGTTAACCGAACTAAAACAAACCGATCTATAAATACAAAAAAAACTAAACGAACAGGGAGGGGTCGCCTTACAGAAGCGACGACGATGAGCAGGAGACGGCGGCGCTGGCTTCAGGCGGCGGACGGCGGACAGGGCGGCGGCGAAGGGGTCGGGGAGACCGGGCGCGGCGTGGGCGGCGTGCTGGTGGGGTCGGCGGGCGTCGGGCTGACCCGGACGGGCAGAGCAAAGGGCGGCGTCTCCGTGCTCCGACAAGGATGCAGGTTGTCGGGGTGGCGTCTCTGGCGACCTAGGGATAGGAGGAGGATGTCAACGAGATGCGCTTCGACTCGGGCAACATATTGAAGAAGAAGACGGAGGTCGAGGTGGCTCACGAGCGACGAAATCCTCCAGTGAACTAGCACGGCTCCGGCGAGATCCAAGCGGCAACTGCGGCAGCTGCGGGGAGCTAGGGACGACGTGGAGTGGCAAAATGGAGAGAGGAGGACGAGGGGCTTTTATAGGCGCGGGGAGGGGTGCTCGGGGCTGCGGATATACATTATCCGAGCGCAAGGCGACGACTATTGCGGGCGGTGCGCTCGCAAGCTCTATCTGAACGGGGGGAGCGGGAGGTTGGAGATGATATGGGCGGGGCCCACCTACAGCGGGCGCTGCGTGCGAGCGATAGGAAGAGGCGGGTCAGGCGAGTGAGCGGTGGCCTTCGGGCGCTGGGAGCAGGCCGCGGGCCGAGATGCATGGCTGGCTGGGCCTGCGCGCGGGTGTGCGTGTGTTGTTTTTTTTACAAAAACTTTCTGAGGCCCAACGAAACCAAACAAAATCCTAAAGAAAATACCACGATAATTTCTAAAATTATCTCTGAATATCTGTAACACAGTGAACATTTAATCAAGCATAGAAGAATTTGAAAATATTTTCCTAATGCATTTAATGCACTTTTTGCAAATTGAATAAATACCAAATAAGTTCTAAAAACTCCAGATAATATTCAAATGAAATTCCCACCTCTTTTATATTTTGAGGAAGTCATCTTATCCCCTCTCCTTCAGTTTTCTTGAGTGGAAAATAATATTTGAACATTCGAGAAAACTCCAAAATACCATAAATCATGAGATGCAAATGGTTTTAAATATTATTTTAAATAATCGTCTATTGGTTTCATAATCCATTTCCATTTTATTTCTGATAATTGAAGGAGTCATATTTCCTTCTCTCTTTATTTTATTTAAATGAATGAAAATGTTTTGAAACTCAAAACGGAAAACTTTCCAAAAAATGAACCAAATGAAATTCAAAAGTGCTCCTCATCACTTCCCACTCTATTTCCTATATTTTGAAGAAGTCCTATTATCTTCTCTCATGAAAATCCTTGAGTGGCATAGAGTTTCTGAGTTGGACTATTGTTCAAATGGAATTCAAATCAACTTCAAAACCCCTTTTCATTTCGTTAAATGGAAGAAGTCATATTATCTTCACTCTAGGGTTTTGTGATGAATGAATTTAAATTCATGGAGATCAAAATGCAAGATGAAGGTTTTGGAAAAGTCCTTTTATTCCCTCTCATTCAACTTTCAAAAAGTCTTAAATTTTCACTCAATTTCACACAATCAATCACACAACAATCAAACAAACAATCATAATAATTTATTTAATATAACATTCCAAAATTTAGAATTTTGGGATGTTACAAACTACCACCCTTAAAATGAATCTCGTCCTCAAGATTCGGAGAGGCTAGAAAGAAGGTTAGGTTTGGGGATCTTCTTGAAAATCCATTGATCATCACAAGGTCTGGGGTGCTACCACCCTTAGAATCATGGTTATGGTTCCAACAAAACTCATGTACTCCATCCTTGGTGTTAACGGTGTCGGCCTTCTCATATTCTCCGAGACAACTGCTTCACTTGTGTTCTTCCGGTAAGGGCATGGCCTTTTCCTCAAAATCTGGAGTCCTTGCATCAAATAAGATCCTTCCGATTCTGGGTCTTCTTTGCTGTCAGGTCGTCGCCAATGCTAAACAACTATCAAAATCTCATGGTGGTCAACAATTATTGGTTCCTCCTGCAAGAAATGGGTCTGGGCTGAACCTCACCGCATAACCTATGATTGGCAACAGGTGCCTGTACAGGGTTTCCATCATCCTGCCATTCTAAGGCTTTTGGCTTGTCGTGTCGACACTCTTCTAGGGTTTTAAGGCTCTCTGATTTTCCCATCAACATATGATAGCTCATGATAGAAGTCTTCGGTATGGGGGGCAATCCATCCCGTACTTGAATCATTACCACATACGTAGATAGTGAATCGCGTATTCTAACACTTGGGCATCCTCACAAGCATTGCAGAACTTCTCTTCTCCACGAACTGGGTTCGGGTAAATCCATTTGTCCTGCAAGCCAAACAAAACCTCTATCGTTTCTTCACAACTCTCGGGTTTACGTAACCTCCTATGGAACGTCTGCTGATGAACTCACAGCTTCTCCCAGAATTCTTTTCTTCAACAAGATTGTGCTTGTTTCCTTATCAAATCCTAGGTCCTGTGGGTTATGGCCCACTTCAACACTTGTATATCTTTAACTCATCCTTGGAGTTACTATTGTTCCATATTCCAACATTATATCTCCTTTAAATCCAATAGTACTTCATTCCTTCATATTCTTGGGGTAACCAACATAACTAAAACCAAACTCCAACTCATTTGTCCAAACTCCACTCTATGAAATACATTTTCCTTTCCACTGGTCTAGTGTTCACACAGACAAGTATCGTCAAAAAAATGCACTGGTTCATCCATAATTCTCTTCATATCAAATCCTTTATTACATCCTTAACCACTACTCAAAATTCAAATTTCACAAATACTCTATTACAGAAGCTGCCATCCACAAGTTTGGTATGGTCAAGCATTACTTCCATCTTTATTCATTTGCCCTTCTTGAAGATACTTCAGTCCCACTAGAATTGTGCGATGTGATCCTTCAAATCATCGATGTTTTGCTTCATCATGGTGGCCATGAGCTTCATCTCCATCATCTCTACATGCACCTCCCTCAGGTATTCCTGAGTGTGATGGAGTCTTGCTTCTAGTATTTCTCCAATCTGACGTATGGCTTCCATAGCAGCTTCACGAACAGAGTCGAAGAATGTTGCTCTTGGTACTCGAGAAATGAAAAGGTATTGCCCCATAGTCTTTGGGCAAACTCTTTTCACACGATGGAGGTGTACCTCCACGTGCCAAAGTTCAACTCCATTCTCCATGAAAGGATAACCCTTGTAGACTGCATCTCCTTCAAGATGAATATGCTTCATCATGTCCTTCAGGATTTTTGGGTAATCCTGATCACTAGTCAGGGTCATGATCGTTTCCGGGCCCTTGAGAAAGGACTCGTAAAGGGTTGTCATCTGCAGGCATAAGATAGAAGGGGTACTCAGTATAACGTATGTATTTCCTCGGGTGAAATGTGGTTGTTTTTCTAGGAAAAGTTTGGGGTCAGCTTGTCCATGGGTTCGAGGTTTTAGTCTAGGTGAGATAATGAGAGAGGCATTCACAATCAACAACAACTCATAACATTTCACATGAGATTCCAACACCTCAACTTTTATTGCTTCACGAGCTATTACAATTTCCATTTCATAACTCAACTCAAGATCCCCAACTAAAATAAAGGTGCATTCCAACTTTATTACATGCTTTATTCCAATATCAAGATCTCAACTACTCTGCTCAAGCTCTCCTCTGGTCTGAACATTCTCTGGCAAAATGTCCTACTCCCTTGCAGCATAAACAAATGACTTCAGACAAATCCAGGGGCTTCTTGGTGGTTATCTTGGCTCCTTGGGTTCTTGGCTTCCTTGCTGGGCATTTTCTAGCGTAATGACCTAAATCCTTGCACCTGTAACAAGTGATTTGACTCAGGTCCTTTTTTGCAGAAATCGGATTGTTCTGGGGATACATGCTCTTTCTCTTCCTGGACTTCTTCATTCCAATCTATTTTTCTATCTCATGTGGATCAAACTCCACTTCTTCTATCGGGAAGTCTCCCAAATACTCTTGGTTTTCCTTCATGCAATATTGTGAAAAATGTCCTTCTTCTCCACATGAATAGCAAGCATTGGAGTAAAATCGGTTTAGGCTTTCTCCATCAGGGTCGTCAACATCTTCTTTCATCACCGGTTTTCTTAAACTTTCCCTGAGGGCTTCTTTCACTGCTTCCTTCTGCTGCTTGGTAATTTCTTGTACCTTGGGATAAATATGACACTGGGCATGGTAGTGCGTAGTTCCTTCACACAAGAAACAAGTAACCTCCATGGTTGGACATTCTTCAGCTTGGTGATTTCCTTCACAATGAGGACATCCATCCTTGTGTTCTTCATGGGTATGTCCTATCTCACCACAAATCTTGCATGCACAAGGTTTCTTCATTTTATTGCCATAGGGCTTCTGAATGAGACGAGACCTCAGTAGAGTCATCTTGAATTCCTCCCAAGTTTTTGCTCTGTTACATCCTTGTATGGTCTGATGCATTTTCCACCAGGTTGCAGCACTTTTTGTAAAGTACTAAAGAGCGTATTGAACCTCATACTTCCTTGCAACCAAATTGCTCCTGAAGTGATTCTCCATGCTTTGAATCCATAGTTCTGCCTCAAACTGAGTGATCGGTTCAGAGAATGCAAGTCCATCTTCATTCATCATCTATTGGGTCCAAGGGTTTCAGGATGAGATAAGAGGGATAGAGAGAGATGCACACAATACAAACAATATAGTTTTGAAAATAAGTTTTATTTGTGGCTGTCAGGAAAAACATCAAACAATGACAGCTCACAAACATTGCATCTAACGTGAGTATACAACAGGGGTTTGGTCTTCTATAGGTCATATAAATCTTGGAATTCTTCAGTGTCTTCAAATTCTTCAATTCTTTGGAGGCTTCGACTATTGTAGCTTCAACTCTTCTAGTGTATGGTGAAGTCTGATATCTTGTCGTTCTCGGAGTGGCTTCAGTTCATCCTCCGTGTGGTCCAAAGGGAATGGGGTTTGTCTAACTATTTGAGGTAAAAGTAAAGATTTGATAAAGCTCAGAAAAGAAGAGAGGTAAAGGACCTTTTTCAAAATAAAGTTTAAGAGAAATCCTTTCCTAAGGGCTTTCCAGTCTCTAGGGTCACATCCTACAGTCAACATGTGCTCTGATACCATCTCTGTAGCGACCCGACCTCAAACGGTCAAGCCTCTGTGTCTCCGTGCCATCCCTGGATCGGTATGATGGCACACACAGTACATCAATGTATATATCAAAGTGCAATCACATGTATAAATAACGTAAAACTGATATATACCTCATAAGTCTCAGCGGAAACAAACATAAGGGTGTGGAGTCCATCAATGCCAATGGTAAGTTGAGTGTAGACAGTAACCCTACAATGTAACTCTTAGTCGTCGTAGAAAAATCCCTGCAACATAAGATGTTGCAGCCCTGTAGATCAGTCCATTGAATGTACTGGCAAGTCACATCATAAGAATAAATGAACCTATTTGTACATGGAATTTAGCTGGTGGAAAGCTCTAAGTTTAGTTTTTTTGCATAAAGCTAGTTTTTTTCCTGGAATAAAAGATATTATTCTACCACTACTGTATAGCATAGGATGAGTTGGTAAACCCAACTTAATCCATTCCCAAAGTTTCATTTAAAACCCAACTGATTAATTAAGAGTGATGAGATCTCCCAGCATTTCCACTACTAAATGCTCAAGTTGTCCGTAACCGGGGACACGGCTAATTGATTAGGTTTTAACACTCTGCAGAGGTTTGCGCACTTTTCCCCACAAGACTCGATCGCCTCCCTTGAAGTTCTCGCACCGCCTGACATTTGAGAACAGGATAACCGAGACACAGTCTTTCGAAAATGTTCCCCCTTAACCCACGGATAGGCCGGTACACCTACATCATTCTACATCTGCTAGCCCATCCCGGAAGGGGTCACACTAACTACTCTACTAAGCCAGAGCCCATATTGGATTGTGGCTGCACACGTAAGCTTCTAGACATGGGAATATGATTGATCTCTTTGAGCATGGGTGGCCGACCACTAGTGGTGCACCACCATGGATTAACCATGCATGCTCCCACTGTACTTCGCCACCATTCAAACCAAAATACCGCCCAGGTAATTCATTAAGTTATCCTGGTTCTACTTACTACTTTGTCACTTATCTCTCACAATGAACACTTCCCAATCCACGTCTACATTGGCAAGGCAAAATTAAACTTATGCGGTGGTGACAAAGGTATATGGTTCAAACCTACCTCAATGAACTACTAGGTAACGGCATAGCCATCTGGCAACAATAAATCCTACCATGCAATCCTACCACAAAAGTACTAAGTGCATAATATAAACATAGGTAATTGGAAGAATGGTCAAATGTGAACTTGCCTGGTAATAGTTGATGAAGATTATATCACTCTCACAAATTTACTTAATAGAACTATTCGTCACTCTCCGATGAAAATCTATAAAGTCAAACATCGCATTCACATAAGCAATCATTTTAGAGAACCAAATAACATGCAGCATGAAAAGACTCGGAAAATCCAAATGAACATTCAGCACACTTAACTAGCATGGAAATATCCTAAGTGCAAAAACAACATGTGACATAGGGTGCAAAGATGTGCTGTGTACTAAAATGCGTACATGGCATAATAGTAAAACTATCATGGACAGACCATTTTTATGTGAAAAAATGTGTGACAATGGTCCAAGTGGTAGGGTTTGGCTACGGTAACACATTGCAAAAAGAATCACATCAATCGGAGCTACGGTTTAGGAGATATGGCCATTTGAAGTTTGAATTCAAATCTGAATAAATTCAAATTTGAATCCGACAAAAGTTTACAAAGATGACACTACTGGATAGATCTAATCAATACGAAGAATTTGCCGTTTGTTTCATCGAATTTGGACCTACGGTTAAAAAGATACGACTATCCGAAGTTTAGGTGCTAATCTGTAAAACTCAGGGACTAAACAGAAAAAGAAATAACTGCAAACAGGCCCTTGGCCACGTGGCGGCTCGTGGCTAGCTGAGCAGCGTTCGTTGCGGTGGCTATACGGCAAACGGCCACTAAATAGGAAAAACAGCTATCACGGCTAAATAAAAAAATCAGAGACCGGTTTAACTAAAACCATGGTTAACCGAACTAAAACAAACTGATCTATAAATACAAAAAAACTAAACGAACGGGGAGGGGTCGCCTTACAGAAGCGACGACGACGAGCAGGAGACGGCGGCGCTGGCTTCAGGCGGCGGACGGCGGACAGGGCGGCGGCTCCGGCGGTCCTCAGCGGCGGCGAAGGGGTCGGGGAGACCGGGCGTGGCGTGGGCGGCGTGCTGGTGGGGTCGGCGGGCGTCGGGGTGACCCAGACGAGCGGAGCAAAGGGCAGCGTCTCTGTGGTCCCGGGAGGACGCAGGTCGTCGGAGTGGCGTCTCCGGCGACCTAGGGACAGGAGGAGGATGTCAACGAGATGTGCTTCGACTCGGGCAACATATTGAAGAAGAAGACGGAGGCCGGGGTGGCTCACGGGCGACAAAATCCTCTGGTGAACTAGCACGGCTCCGGCGAGATCCAAGCGGCAACTGCAGCGGCTGCGGGGAGCTAGGGACGACGTGGAGTGGCAGAATGGAGAGAGGAGGACGAGGGGCTTATAAGCGCGGGGAGGGGTGCTCGGGACTGCGGATATACGTTATCCGAGCGCAAGGCGGCGACTGTTGCGGGCGGTGCGCTCGCAAGCTCTATCTGAACGGGGGGAGCGGGAGGTTGGAAATGATACGGGCGGGGCCCACCTGCAGCAGGCGCTGCGTGCGAGCGATAGGAAGAGGCGGGTCAGGCGAGCGAGCGGTGGCCTTCGGGCGCTGGGAGCAGGCCGCGGGCCGAGGTGCATGGCTGGCTGGGCCTGCACGCGGGTGTGCATGTGTTTTTTTTACAAAAACTTTCTGAGGCCCAATGAAACCAAACAAAATCCTAAAAAAAAATACCACGGTAATTTCTAAAATTATCTCCGAATATCTGTAACACAGTGAACATTTAATCAAGCATGGAAGAATTTGAAAAAAAATTCCTAATGCATTTAATGCACTTTTTGCAAATTGAATAAATACCAAATAAGTTCTAAAAACTCCAGATAATATTCAACTGAAATTCCCACTTCTTTTATATTTTGAGGAAGTCATCTTATCCCCTCTCCTTCAGTTTTCTTGAGTGGAAAATAATATTTGAACATTCGAGAAAACTCCAAAATACCATAAATCATGAGATGCAAATGGTTTCAAGTATTATTTTAAATAATCTTCTATTGGTTTCATAATCCATTTCCATTTTCTTTCTGATAATTAAAGGAGTCATATTTCCTTCTCTCATTATTTTATTTGAATGAATGTAAATGTTTTGAAACTCAAAATGGAAAACTTTCCAAAAAAATGAACCAAATGAAATTCAAAAGTGCTCCTCATCACTTCCCACTCTATTTCCTATATTTTGAAGAAGTCCTGTTATCTTCTCTCATGAAAATCCTTGAGTGGCATAGAGTTTCTGAGTTGGACTATTGTTCAAATGGAATTCAAATCAACTTCAAAACCCCTTTTCATTTCGTTAAATGGAAGAAGTCATATTATCTTCACTCTAGGGTTTTGTGATGAATGAATTTGAATTCATGGAGATCAAAATGCAAGATGAAGGTTTTGGGAAAGTCCTTTTATTCCCTCTCATTCAACTTTCGAAAAGTCTTAAATTTTCACTCAATTTCACACAATCAATCACACAACAATCAAACAAACAATCATAATAATTTATTTAATATAACATTCCAAAATTTAGAATTTTGGGATGTTACAATAGCACTCTTCAAATAAAAATGACAACAATTCTCGTGAGCGCTAAAGTTTCTGTTTTTTACAGCAAGTTCAACAAGACTTTCCCCAAGTCTTCCCAACGGTTCTACTTGGCACAAACACTAATTAAACACAAAAAACACAACCAAAATAGAGGCTAAATAATTTATTTATTACTAAGCAGGAGCAAAAAGCAAGGAATAAAAATAAAATTGGGTTGCCTCCCAACAAGCGCTATCGTTTAACGCCCCTAGCTAGGCATAAAAGCGAGGATAGATCTAGGTATTACCATCTTTGGTAGGCAATTATTCAATGAGGCATCTGTTTCCCTTAGGAATTTCTTTCTTTCTAGTGATTATTAAACTTTTAGGCACAAGATCGAAAAATTCATGTGTAGCAATTGGTTCCTTAATGATATCAAAAAGATTGGGATGAATACTTATAGATTTAAGATCCGCAGTTTCCTAAGATGATTCACCCTTATTTTTAGGAACATACATAAGCTTGGCAATTTTAGTAGGAGGACTTGGAGTATTCTTTACGGAAGAAAAAGAGGTTCCCAAGTTTGTAATGATACCCTCAAGTTTATAAATTCTAGTAGAATCTAAGTTCATTTTCTCATTAACTATGGGTTCTTTTTCCTTAATATTTTTCAAAGTCATTCCTACCTTAGATCCATATTGAGTAATTTGATTGTGGATCTTTTTATTTAGATTTTCAATTGATTCAAGAGTAGCAACTTTATTTTCAATAATTTCAAGTCTTTGCATAACATGCTCCAAAGTTAACATGGTTCCATTAACCAAAAGAGGTGGTGAGCCAAATAAATTTAGCATAGCATTATAAGAATAAAAAGTATGGCTACCCAAGAAGTTCCCTCCGGTAATGGTATCGAGGATATATCTATACCAAGGATTAACACCTACATAAAAATTGCGGAGAAGAACTAAGGTAGATTGCTTCCTGGTAGATCTATTTTGAGCATTGCAAATTCTATACCAAGCATCTTTTATATTTTCTCCCTCCCTTTGTTTAAAATTTAAAACTTCACTCTTAGGAGACAACGGAGAAGATATGAGACTAGCCATGATGACAAGCAAACAAACTAGCACACGAGCAAACAAAAAGCAAGCGGGCAAAAGAGGCAAATAGAGAGGGAGGATAGAGAGAGAGAGAGAGGGCGAATAAAACGGCAAGGGTGAATTGGGGGGAGAGGAAAACGAGAGGCAAATGGCAAATAATGTAATGCGAGAGATAGGGATTGTGATGGGTACTTGGTATGTTGACTTTTTGCGTAGACTCCCCAACAACGGCGCCAGAAATCCTTCTTGCTACGTCTTGAGCTTGCGTTGGTTTTCCCCGAAGAGGAAGGGATGATGCAGCAGAGTAGCGTAAGTATTTCCCTTAGTTTTTTAGAACCAAGGTATCAATCCAGTAGGAGGCCACGCTCAAGTCCCTCGTACCTGCACAAAACGATAGCTACTCGCAACCAACGCGATTAGGGGTTGTCAATCCCTTCACGATCACTTGCGAGAGTGAGATCTGATAGATATAATATTTTTGGTATTTTTGGTATAAAGATGCAAATTAAAAAGAAAAATCAAAGTAAAAAGCAAAGCAAGATTGAAGGGATGGAGATTGATATGATGAGAATAGACCCAGGGGCCATAGGTTTCACTAGTGGCTTCTCTCAAGAGCATAAGTATTCTACGGTGGGTGAACAAATTACTGTTGAGCAATTGACAGAATTGAGCATAGTTATGAGAATATCTAGGCATGATCATGTATATAGGCATCACTTCCATGACAAGTAGACCGAAACGACTCTGCATCTACTACTATTACTCCACTCATCGACCGCTATCCAGCATGCATCTAGAGTATTAAGTTAAAAACAGAGTAACGCTTTAAGCAAGATGGTATGATGTAGAGAGATAAATTCATGCAATATGAAATAAACCCCATCGTGTTATCCTCGATGGCAACGATGCAATATGTGCCTTGCTGCCCCTTCTGTCACTAGGAAAGGACACCGCAAGATCGAACCCAAAGCTAAGCACTTCTCCCATGGCAAGAACTACCAATCTAGTTGGCCAAACCAAACGGATAATTCGAAGAGACTTGCAAAGATAACCAATCATACATAAAAGAATTCAGAGAAGATTCAAATATTATTCATAGATAGAATTGATCATAAACCCACAATTCATCGGTCTCAACAAACACACCGCAAAAAGAAGATTACATCGAATAGATCTCCACAAGAGAGGGGGAGAACTTTGTATTGAGATTCAAAGAGAGAGAAGAAGCCATCTAGCTACTAACTATGGACCCGAAGGTCTGAGGTAAACTACTCACACTTCATCGGAGAGGCTATGATGATGTAGAAGCCCTCCGTGATGACGGCCCTCTTCCGGCGGAGCTCCGGAACAGGCCCCAAGATGGGATCTCGTGGATACAGAAAGTTGCGGTGGTAGAATTAGGTTTTTGGCTCCTGTTCTGATTGTTTGGGGGTACGTGTGTATATATAGGAGGAAGGAGTATGTCGGTGGAGCACCGAGGGGCCCACGAGGCAGGGGGCGCGCCCTAGGAGGGGCGCCCCCCACCCTCGTGACCTCCTCTTTGACTCCTTGGAGTAGGGTCCAAGTCTCCTGGATCACGTTCGGTGAGAAAATCACGTTCCCGAAGGTTTTATTTCGTTTGGACTCCGTTTGATATTCTGTTTCTCCGAAACACTGAAATAGGCAAAAAACAGCAATTATGGGCTGGGCCTCCGGTTAATAGGTTAGTCCCAAAAATAATATAAAAGTGGAAAATAAAGCCCAATATAGTCCAAAACAGTAGATAATATAGCATGGAGCAATCAAAAATTATAGATACGTTGGAGACGTATCACCCAATCTTGGCCGTGCCAAACATCGGCGAACCAATGTTGTTGTACATTGCGGCAACTCATCAAGTTGTAAGCGCGGTGCTCGTTGTCGAACGGGAAGCGGACGGACATAAATTCCCTCTTCAAAAGCCGGTATACTATGTATCCACTGTCCTCACTCCATGCAAATCACGGTACCCGCACTACCAAAAGATAGCATATGCGGTATTCATGGCATCGCGGAAGTTGCGACACTACTTTCAAGAGTGTTCGATTACAGTAGCCTTGGAAGTGCCACTTAATCATATTATAAATAACCGCGACTCTACGGGCCGGATTGCCAAATGGGCCATTGAGCTCCTCCCGTTCGACATAACATACAAACCTCGACGAGCCATTAAGTCACGGGTATTGGCCGACTTCGTCGCCGAATGGACGGAGGCCAAACTCCCAAAAGAGTACGGCGCATACTCCAATTGGATCATGCACTTCGACGGTTCTAAAATGCTGGCTGGTCTAGGGACTGGCGTCGTCCTGACGTCCCCAATCGGAGATACCGTTCAGTATGTATTGCAAATATTGTATACAGACACCAACAATGTAGCCGAATACGAAGCTCTGTTGCATGGTCTTTGGATGGCAGTCTCCATGGGCATTCAACGCCTGGAGGTGCGTGGGGATTCAAACCTCGCAATATCCCAAATAAATGGAGACTTTGACGCCAAGGATCTGAAAATGGCGGCCTATCGAAACACCGTCCTAAAAATGTCAGCCCGGTTCGAGGGGCTCGAATTTCACCATGTGGCTCGGGAAAACAATCAGGCGGCAGATATCCTCGCCCACATCGGCTCAAAACATGATGCGGTCCCCCCAACATATTTTTGGAAAGGCTGTTCAAACCATCCGTAGTATGGGAAGGGGACACTGGTAATAACAGTCCAGACCCGGCCAAAATACCGGATACCGAACTCTCTGACATAATCGGAGGCTCTGCCACCGAAATAACACCTTCAGCCCACGAAATAATGGCCATTATTGCCCCATGGACAGAACCATTCCTAGCCTACCTAACTAGACAGGAACTTCCGGAGGACCAAAATGAGGCACGTTGCATAGTGCGGCGATCCAAGGCCTACATGGTCCATGAGGGAGAATTGTACAAAAAAGCACTACCGGAGTCCTTCAAAGGTGCATCTCCGAAGAGGAAGGGCGGAATCTATTGGTAGAAATTCACGCTGGACTCGGCGGTCATCACGCCGCAGCCCGGGCTCTTGTAAGCAAGGACTTCCGTACAGGATTCTATTCGCCAACGGCCCGGGCAGATGCACAGGACTTGGTCCAACGTTGCGCCGGTTGCCAGCTCTTTGCAAATCAAAGCCACATGCCACCCACCGCCCTCTGAACAATCCCCATTACATGGACCTTTGCGGTCTGGGGGCTTGACATGGTTGGACCCCTTAAAGGGGGAATCCACAAGAAAAAAATACTTATTGGTCATGGTGGATAAATTCACCAAATGGATAGAGGCCAAACCTGTTAAAACAGCCGAATCCGGACCGGTGATAGACTTCATATCCGGGGTTGTACACCGTTATGTCGTCCCCCACAGCATCATCACTGATAATGGCACGAACTTCACGGCCGACGAGGTAAAACTCTGGTGTAGCAAAATGGGCATCAAGCTCGATTATGCTTCAGTCTATCACCCACAAACCAACGGTCAAGTCGAGCGAGCAAACGATCTTATAATGAGCGGCATTAAACCCAGATTAGTGCGCTCCTTAACGGAGTCTAACACGCACTGGGTAGAGGAGCTCGACTCTGTACTCTGGGGGCTGCGGACCATGCCGAATCGTAGTACCGGATATACACCCTTCTTTATGGTGTACGGCGCAGAGGTAGTCTTGCCCTATGACATAATTCATGACTCACCTCAAGTGCGCATGTATGAAGAAAGAGAAGCCGAGCTCGATCGGCAGGACAGTTTGGACACCCTGGAGGAGGAGCGCGACGTAGCCAAAGCCCGTTCCGCATTTTATCAGCAACGGGCTCGCAGATACCAAAGCAGAGAAGTACGGTCAAAAACTTATAACGTTGGCAAACTAGTTCTACGCCTACCGAATAAGAAAAAGAACAAGCTCGAGCCCAAATGGGAAGGTCCCTTCATTATTGACCAAGTTCTGACCAGTGGAGCGTACCGACTGCGGGATGCATCGACTAGTCCACTCGAGCCGAACCCATGGAACGCGGCCAGGCTCCGAAGATTCTATGCCTAGCACCGGACTCTATGTTAGTCCCCTCCCTTTGTCCATTTTCTGCATATACATTATCTGTCTTGTTTCTCTTTCTTTCTTTCTTTCTTTCTTTCTTTTATTTCTCTAGGCCTTCAAGGGTCACCTTGTGCCTCGCTTGCACATTACAGATGCGCTAGCCGCACTCTTCATACCTGGGGGCTTCTTTCACAGAAGCTTAAATTACTTATTTGGGCCCCATGCCCCACAAATGTGTTATACTTCGACATGTACCTTTTTTCACCATTATATGCATCGATATGACTTAAGTTTTGGCCAAGCTGGGTTGCCTGGATCTTGTATTTATGCCCTACGTTCCCGTTAATTCGGCTAGGGCATAAGGGGAGCACCTCTGCGATTGTTATTGTTGGGTCAGCCGGATGTGTACCTCAGACTGGGTGAAGCCGAAAGCTAGCGTTCTTAAGGGAATATTCGGTCAGTGAACAAAAGATGATTTTTATTTATTGTCCATATCTGCCCCCAGATGTTTCTCCTGCATTTCCTATCGCAGTCCAGACATGCACTTTAGGGCATGCTTACCCAGGGAAAGGAACCCTTAACGGAACTATTCTCCCTGGAAGATGTTTCTTACTACCCATGTAATATAACATAACTAGTTGGGCGCTTGTCTGATAGAGCACTAATGACCCCTACGCCTGGTCTCCACGCATACCCCGGTTCTTATATAACTGAGCGGGTATTCGGATACACTCCGGACTATTGGGCCCGAAGGTTGAAGCGAAAAGGTCCGCAACGACAAATGATCTACAATCTGGCTTGAAGGCATTATACATGTCACTTTAATTACATAGTCATGAAGACTGACTAAATTCCTCTTCTATACCATCCAACAGGCGATCTAGCTTACAATCCAGTTGAGAATACTTTGCGGCTAATTCTACTTGCCCATAAACTAAGCTAACGGGGATCTCTTTTCCGTCGGGCCCCACAGGTCCGACCTCGGCCATGTGATTTGGGTCTGCTTTGGTATACCGCGTCTTCACCATGGCCCAGGCTTCTCTGGCACCATGTCGGCAGGCTGAGATCTTCCATAATCGGAAGCACCGTCATGCTCCCTTGAGCTTCTCTACAAGCTCGGCAACGCCCTCTAGCAGGGAGACGGACGGGCACAAGGCCTGGGCAACACCCTGCATCACCTGCTAAACTTGTTCGTGCAGACGTGACAGCTCGGACAGAAGATCACCCGCAGACCCGGGCATTTCCTCCGCGGGACGACCCGTCAGCATACCTACAGACATAACATTGTTAGTCGGCTTCTCCGCCGAACTCCTTTAAAAGGATTCGTTCAAGCACTTACTAAAAATGCCGCGCCGAAGCCGCTTATTCTCCTTCTCGGAGTCTGCAAGCTGGCCCCGAACATCTTTTAGTTCCACGCTCAGCTTAATATTGGCATCTTGGAGATTGTTTTTCTCCTGCCTAACCTCAGTCAGCACACGTTTGCCAGCCTCTAGCTGCCGCATAACATGCTGGTCCTCCGGATTTTCTCCGGATTCATCTGCAACATCTGTTGTTAGATCTGCAGTCATGCCACACATTATATGGTAGCCATCATTCTTTAAAGTAAATGTTAACAGCAAGTGACTTTTTTGGTTCCTATAATGCGGCCACAGCAGCCCGCAGTTGGGTCTTGCATTCCTCTAGCTCCTGTGTTAGCCTAATATTCTTCTCTGTAAGAACCTGCACAATAAAGATGATCCTTAAATCAGTTCTGCTAACTGTTTCAAGTCTCATAGGCTATTGATGTTGGGGAAGGTAGCAGAAATTCAAAATTTTCTACGCATAACCAAGATCAATCTATGGAGTAATCTAGCAACGAGGGAAGGAGAGTGCATCTACATACCCTTGTAGATTTCTAAGCGGAAGCGTTCAAGTGAACGGGGTTGAAGGAGTCGTACTCGTCGTGATCCAAATCACCGGAGATCCTAGTGCCGAACGGACGGCACCTCCGCGTTCAACACACGTACAGCCCGGTGACGTCTCCCATGCCTTGATCCAGCAAGGAGAGAGGGAGAGGTTGAGGAAGACTCCATCCAGCAGCAGCACAACGGCGTGGTGGTGGTGGAGGAGCATGGTACTCCAGCAGGGCTTCGCCAAGCACCGCAAGAGACGAGGAGGGAGAGGGGTAGGTCTGCGCCAAGAAGGAGAGGAACTCGTGTGTTTTGGGCAGCCCAAACCTCAAGTATATATAGGGGGAGGGGAGGGGCTGCGCCCCCACCTAGGGTTCCCTCCCTAGGGGTGGCGGCAGCCCCCAGATCCCATCTGGGTGGCGGCCAGGTGGAGGGGGAGAAGGAGGCGCACCAGGTATGGGCCCTAAGGCCCATCTGCCCTTAGGGTTTGCCCCCCCTCCTCCCCTTAGGCGCCTTGGGCCCTTGTGGGGGGCGCACTAGCCCACCTGGGGCTGGTCCCCTCCCACACTTGGCCCATGCAGCCCTCCGGGGCTTGTGGCCCCACTTGGTGGACCCCCGGGACCCTCCCGGTGGTCCCGGTACGTTACCAATAAACCCCGAAACTTTTCCGGCGACCAAATCAGGACTTCCCATATATAAATCTTTACCTCCGGACCATTCCGGAACTCCTCGTGACGTCCGGGATCTCATCCGGGACTCTGAACAACATTCGGTAACCACGTATATCTATTCCTTATAACCCTAGCGTCATCGAACCTTAAGTGTGTATACCCTACGGGTTCGGGAACCATGCAGACATGACCGAGACGTTCTCCGGTCAATAACCAACAGTGGGATCTGGATACCCATGTTGGTTCCCACATGTTCCACGATGATCTCATCGGATGAACCACGATGTCGAGGATTCGATCAATCCCGTATACAATTCCCTTTGTCTAGCGGTATTGTACTTGCCCGAGATTCGATCATCGGTATCCCAATACCTTGTTCAATCTCGTTACCGGCAAGTCTCTTTACTCGTTCTGTAACACATCATCCCGTGATCAACTCCTTGATCACATTGTGCACATTATGATGATGTCCTACCGAGTGGGCCCAGAGATACCTCTCCGTCACACGGAGTGACAAATCCTAGTCTCGATTCGTGCCAACCCAACAGACACTTTCGGAGATACCCGTAGTGCACCTTTATAGCCACCTAGTTACGTTGTGACGTTTGGCACACCCAAAGTATTCCTACAGTATCCGGGAGTTGCACAATCTCATGGTCTAAGGAAATGATACTTGACATTAGAAAAGCTTTAGCATATGAACTACACGATCTTTGTGCTAGGCTTAGGATTGGGTCTTGTCCATCACATCATTCTCCCAATGATGTGATCCCGTTATCAACGACATCCAATGTCCATGGTCAGGAAACCGTAACCATCTATTGATCAACGAGCTAGTCAACTAGAGGCTTCCTAGGGACATGGTGTTGTCTATGTATCCACACATGTATCTGAGTTTCCTATCAATACAATTCTAGCATGGATAATAAACGATTATCATGAACAAGGAAATATAATAATAACCAATTTATTATTGCCTCTAGGGCATATTTCCAACAACTGATACATATAAATTGTCAGATTTACTTACCCGTACATCCTTTACATACTGATCTGTGGCTCTGGCTAGACCATCTTGAGCAGCTCGGAGGTACGCCTCTCCAGAATTGAAGGCATCAAATGCCTCTGGTGAGAAACAGGCGTCACGGAGTACGGCCCGGCGGCGCCTATGATTCATGGCGCTTTCCACCTCTGAGTTTGTAGCAGATACTCTATCTGCATCCTCTGTAGGGGGATTATCCGGTGCCCGCCCCATATCGGCTTCCGCCTATATATCCGGCCCTGGCGCCCGACTAGTGGAAGCGTGATTATTAACATCACCGGACATATTCCGGCGAGTGTATTTTCTGTTAAAGAAACACGGGCATCATTATATTTCAAGAAAGACGACAACCACAGAGTGGGGTTTGTCATACCTTTGCACTGGCGTCTCCGTCCTGACCGCCTTCCTTTTTGGCCTACCTGGCCTCGGTGCCTCCTGTTGGCGCGTTGTCGTGGGTTCGGCAGGGCGTCCCGAATGCCTTCCCTGTAAAATGCCATGTGTATATGGTGGGTGAAGTGTCTAAAAGGGGATCCTAGTTTTGGAGTTGGGATTTTTGGTTTTTCTTACGTGCGATGCAGGGAGCAGTCCGGGATAGTCGGCCGTAATGGCCACCATGGCATCGTCGCAGCTTAACTGATAGAACTGGCAGTCTATCAGCTCCACAGATATAACCGAATCTTCTTTGAGTCCGGAGTCGAGGGCCCGGTCAGGGTCCTCTGGTTGTGGAGAAGGGCTGCTGACCTCCTTTATGGCTTTTCGCAGTTCCTGCTGCAAAGTGGCAAGGTGAATACTTACGACAAAGAATGCGGGAAAAATGGGAGCAGGGAGATATAACTTACCCAGCTTGGAGGATTGTACATGGAGAATCCATCCCGTGGCTTGATGCGGGTGAACTCCTCTTCCTCGCCCTTGAACAGTTCAGACAGATTTTTTGCTAGAGCGGCAGCATTGTCCGGACCCTTACGCCCGCAGCGGGTGGCGTCATCCGCCCCGTTATAACACCACAAGGGGTGCCCACGATATTGAAGTGGTTGCACTCCCCACATTATGCAAATCGACATAACTTCGATTATTGTCAATCCAGATTGAGCCAGTGCTTTGATCCTGTTCATCAGATAAAGGACTTCTCCGTTGTCTTCTGCCTGGGGGCTCCGTGGGCGCCAACTTTGGTGCTTCTTCAGAGGAGCATTGTTGAACTCAGGAAGACCCCGCCGAACAGGGTCCGGAAGGGGAATGTCCTCCATATAAAACCATTATGAAGGCTAGTCTTCTGACGACTTCTTCAGGGTACCGGACAGGTATCCGGTATCGGCGATGCGCCATATTTCGGCTCCGCCCACTTGATAAAGTGATCTCCTCTGTATGCGAGGGACGAGGCAAAATAGCCTTTTCCACAGCTCGAAGTGAGCCTCGCAGCCCAGGAACAACTCGCAGAGAGCAACATAGCCGGCGATATGTAGAATGGAGGCAGGGGTGAGATTGTGTAATTAGAGGCCGTAGAACTCCAGGAGCCCGTGGAGAAACGGATGAATTGGAAATCCGAGTCCCCTTAGTAAATAAGGAACAAGGCAAACCCGTTCCCCTATGGAGGGACAGGGAAAGCTCTCCGCTTGCTCCCCGCCATTGTAGGTGGCAAGCCCGGCTCGAACGGGCACCATATACGCCGGAGGGAGAAATTCCTTAGTCTGCAGTTCGACTAATCGACTGTGCGGAATTGAACACCTCTCCCAATCACCGGGCTTAGAGCTACGGGGGCGGGAGGAGGAGCTGCGGAGGTCGGCCATGCTGGAATGGATCTTTCCGGAATGCGCTCTGATGGACTCTCGCTGGGGGAGGATGGTATGGATCAGATCTAAGGATCCCCATCCCTTTAATAGACAATTTATTTATTTGGCTAGGGGGCAAATGTAAAAATGCCCTGGCGCCTCGTATTCATTCGATGCGTGGGAGAAAGCCCTTATTGGGCACAGAAGCCAAGAGGTTCAACATTTATGGAGCCGGACACTGCTTACGAACACTTGAAAATTGGAGAAGAACCCGCCTTGCAATGCCGAAGACAATACTGCGTGCCGGACTCGTCGTCATTGAAGCCAGGTTCGGGGGCTACTGAGGGAGTCCTGGATTAGGGGGTCTCCGGACAGCCGGACTATATCCTTTGGCCGGACTGTCGGACTATGAAGATACAAGATTGAAGACTTCGTCTCGTGTCTGGATGGGACTCTACTTGGCGTGGAAGGCAAGCTAGGCAATACGAATATGTATATCTCCTCCTTTGTAACCGACCTTGTGTAACCCTAGCCCCCTCCGGCGTCTATATAAAGCGGAGGGTTTTAGTCCGTAGGACACAATAACACTCAATCATACCACAGGCTAGCTTCTAGGGTTTAGCCTCTTCGATCTCGTGGTAGAAAAACTCTTGTAATACTCATATCATCAAGAATAAATCAAGCAGGACGTAGGGTTTTACCTCCATCAAGAGGGCCCGAACCTGGGTAAAACATCGTGTTCCCTGCCTCCTGTTACCATCCGCCTTAGACGCATAGTTCGGGACCCCCTACCCGAGATCCGCCGGTTTTGACACCAACAAAGACCTTCTTCTTGATAACATCATCGGGCATACCTGCAACCTTAAATAATCCACAAACTCCATCCACATAGATTAAGTGTAAATCGAGATGCAATGTTCCATCACCTGTGAAAGGATTAGCTAGCAGTTTCTCTATCATACCCGAACGAATTTCAAAGTAAACATTTTCAGTAGGCTCAGTAGGTTGAGGAGCAACTCTTTGCTCTACTGGTCGGGGTGAAGATACCCCGAACAAGCCCCTCAAATGATTATGTTCCATAGTAACAAGTGATAGTAAATTTCAGCACACTATATAAAATTTTCCTTACCAAATTCCACCTACCAAAGGCGCTTCACTCCCTGGCAGCGGCGCCAGAAAAGAGTCTTGATGACCCACAAGTGTAGGGGATCTATCGTTGCCTTTTTGATAAGTAAGAGTATCGAACCCAACGAGGAGCAGAAGGAAATGATAAGTAGTTTTCAGTAAGGTATTCTCTGCAAGCACTGAAATTATCGGTAACAGATAGTTTTGTGATAAGGTAATTTGTAACGAGTAGCAAGTAATAAAAGTAAATAAGGTGCAACAAGATGGTCCAATCCTTTTTGTAGCAAAGGACAAGCCTAGACAAACTCTTATATGAAGGAAAGAGCTCCTGAGGACACATGGGAATTATCGTCAAGCTAGTTTTCCTCATGTTTATATGATTCGCGTTCGGTACTTTGATAATTTGATATGTGGGTGGACCGGTGCTTGCGTACTATCCTTACTTGGACAAGAATCCCACTTATGATTAACCCCCATTGCAAGCATCCGCAACTACAACAGAAGTATTAAGATAACCTAACCATAGCATGAAACATATGGATCCAAATCAGCCCCTTATGAAGCAACGCATAAACTAGGGTTTGAACTTCTGTCACTCTAGCAACCCATCATCTACTTATTACTTCCCAATGCCTCCCTCTAGGCCCAAAAAATGGTGAAGTGTCATTGATACGTCTCCAACATATCTATAATTTTTGATTGCTCCATGCTATATTATCTATTGTTTTGGACTATATTGGGCTTTATTTTCCACTTTTATATTATTTTGGGAACTAACCTATTAACCGGAGGCCCAGCCCAGAATTGCTGTTTTTTGCCTATTTCAGTGTTTCAAAGAAACGGAATATCAAACGGAGTCCAAACGGAATGAAACCTTCGAGAACGAGATTTTCTCACCGAATATGACCCAGGAGACTTGGACCCTGCACCAAGGAAGCTATGAGGTGGGCACGAGGTAGGGGGCGCGCCCTATACCCCCAGGCGCGCCCCCACCCTCATGGGCCCACCGAAGCTCCACCAACGTACTTCTTCCTCCTATATATACCTACGTACCCCCAAACGAACAGAGACGGAGCCAAAACCCTAATTCCACCGCCGTAACTTTCTGTATCCATGAGATCCCATCTTGGGGCCTGTTCTGGAGCTCCGTCGAAGAGGGCCGTCATCACGGAGGGCTTCTACATCATCATTGCCTCTCCGATGAAGTGTGAGTAGTTTACCTCAGACCTTCGGGTCCATAGTTAGTAGCTAGATGGCTTCTTCTCTCTTTTTGGATCTCAATACAAAGTTCTCCCCCCCCCCTCTCGTGGAGATCTATTCGATGTAATCTTCTTCTTTTTGCAGTGTGTTTGTTGAGACCGATGAATTGTGGGTTTATGATCAAGTCTATCTATGAATAATATTTGAATCTTCTCTGAATTCTTTTATGTATGATTGGTTATCTTTGCAAGTCTCTTTGAATTATCAGTTTGATTTGGCCTACTAGATTGGTTTTTCTTGCCATTGGAGAAGTGCTTAGCTTTGGGTTCGATCTTGCGGTGTCCTTTCCCAGTGACAGAAGGGGCAGCAAGGCACGTATTGTATCGTTGCCATCGAGGATAACAAGATGGGGTTTATTTCATATTGCATGAATTTATCTCTCTACATCATGTCATTTGGCTTAAAGCGTTACTCTGTTTTTAACTTAATACTCTAGATGTGTGCTCGATAGCGGTCGATGCGTGGAGTAATAGTTGTAGATGCAGAATCATTTTGGTCTACTTGTCACGGACGTGATGCCTATATACATGATCATGCCTAGATATTCTCATAACTATGCTCAGTTCTGTCAATTGCTCAACAGTAATTTGCTCACCCACCGTAGAATACTTATGCTCTTGAAAGAAGCCACTAGTGAAACCTATGGCCCCCGGGTCTATTCTCATCATATCAATCTCCATCACTTTAATCTTGCTTTGCTTTTTTACTTTGCCTTTTACTTTTCACTTTGCATCTCTATACCAAAAATACCAAAAATACTATCTATCAGATCTCACTCTCGTAAGTGACCGTGAAGGGATTGACAACCCCTAATCGCGTTGGTTGCGAGTAGCTATCGTTTTGTGCAGGTACGAGGGACTTGAGCGTGGCCTCCTACAGGATTGATTCCTTGGTTCTCAAAAACTGAGGGAAATACTTACGCTACTATGCTGCATCATCCTCTCCTCTTCGGGGAAAACCAATGCAAGCTCAAGAGGTAGCAAGAAGAATTTCTAGCGCCGTTGCCAGGGAGTCTACACAAAAAGTCAACATACCAAGTACTCATCACAATCCCTATCTCTTGCATTACATTAGTTGCCATTTGCCTCTCGTTTTCCTCTCCCCCACTTCACCCTTGCCGTTTTATTCGCCCTCTCTTTCTCCTCCTCCTTTCTCTATTTGCCTTTTTCTCGCTTGCCTTTTGTTTGCTCGTGTGTTGGATTGCTTGTTTGTCGCGATGGCTCAAGATACTACCAAATTGTGTGACTTTACCAATACCAATAATAATGATTTCCTTAGCACTCCGATTGCTGCTCTTGCCAATACTGAATCTTGTGAAATCAATACTGCCTTGTTGAATCTTGTTATGAAAGATCAATTTGCCGGCCTTCCTAGTGAAGATGCCGCTACTCATCTGAATAGCTTCATTGATTTATGTGATATGCAAAAGAAAAAAGATGTCGATAATGATGTCGTTAAATTGAAGCTATTTCCTTTTTCGCTTAGAGATCGTGCTAAAGCTTGGTTTTCGTCTTTGCCTAAAAATAGTATTGATTCTTGGAACAAGTGCAAAGATGCTTTTATCTCTAAGTATTTTCCTCCCGCTAAGATCATCTCTCTTAGAAACGATATTATGAATTTTAAGCAACTTGATCATGAACATGTTGCACAAGCTTGGGAGAGAATGAAATTAATGATACATAATTTCCCTACTCATGGTTTAAATTTGTGGATGATTATACAAAAATTTTATGCCGGATTGAATTTTGCTTCTAGAAATCTTTTAGATTCGGCCGCGGGAGGCACTTTTATGGAAGTCACTTTAGGAGATCCTACTAAACTCCTAGATAATATTATGGTTAATTATTCTCAATGGCATACTGAAAGATCTTCTAATAAAAAAGTGCATGCGATAGAAGAAACCAATGTTTTGAGTGGAAAGATGGATGAACTTATGAAATTATTTGCTACTAAGAGTGTTTCTTCTGATCCTAATGATATGCCTTTGTCTACTTTGATTGAGAATAACAATGAATCTATGGATGTGAATTTTGTTGGTAGGAATAATTTTGGTAACAACACGTATAGAGGGAATTTTAATCCTAGGCCTTATCCTAGTAATCCTTCTAATAATTATGGAAATTCCTACAACAACTCTTATGGAAATTATAATAAGATGCCCTCTGAATTTGAGAATAGTGTTAAAGAGTTTATGAATTCACAAAAGAATTTTAATGCTTTGCTCGAAGAGAAATTACTTAAAGTTGATGATTTGGCTAAGAACGTTGATAGAATTTCTCTTAAGATTGATTCTTTAAAGCTTAGATCTATTCCTCCCAAGCATGATATCAATGAGTCTCTCAAAGCCATGAGAATTTCCATTGACGAGTGCAAGGAAAGAACCGCTAGGATGCGTGCTTCCAAAGATGCCTTTATTAAAGCGTGTTCTTCCGATTCCTATGAAAATCAAGATGAAGATCTAAAAGTTATTGATGTGTCCCCTATCAAATCTTTGTTTTGCAATATGAATCTTGATGAAACTGAATATGATCTTCCTTTACCTAGAAGGCATTCCAAAAATTCGGAGTATTTAGATCTCTATGATGAAATTGATGAAAGTGGGATTGAAAGAAATAAAAATCTAGATGTTGCTAAACCCACTATATTGGATTTCAAGGAATTTAATTATGAAAGTTTCTCTTTAATTGATTGTATTTCCTTGTTGCAATCCGTGCTAAATTCTCCACATGCTTATAGTCAAAAGAAAGCCTTTACCGAACATATCGTTGATGCCTTGATGCAATCTTATGAAGAAAAGCTTGAGTTGAAAGTTTCTATCCCTAGAAAACTCTATGATGAGTGGGAACCAACTATTAAAATTAAAATTAAAAATCATGAGTTTTATGCTTTGTGTGATTTGGGTGCTAGTGTTTCCACTATCCCTAAAACTTTGTGTGATTTGCTAGATTTCCGCGATTTGATGATTGCTTCCTAAACTTGCATCTTGCGGATTCCACTATTAAGAAACCTATGGGAAGAATTAATGATGTTCTTATTGTTGCAAATATAAATTATGTGCCCGTAGATTTCATTGTTCTTGATATAGATTGCAATCCTTCTTGCCCTATTATTCTTGGTAGACCTTTCCTTAGAACGATTGGTGCGATTATTGATATGCAGGAAGGGAATATTAGATTTCAATTTCCATTAAAAAAGGGCATGGAACACTTTCCTAGAAAGAAAATAAAATTGCCATATGAAACTATCATGAGAGCCACTTATGCCTACCAAAGATGGCAATACCTAGATCTATCCTCGCTTTTATGCCTAGCTAGGGGCGTTAAACGATAGCACTTGTTGGGAGGCAACCCAATTTTATTTTTAGTTTTTTGTGTTTTTCTTCTGTTAGGGAATAAATAACCCATCTGCCTTCTGTTTGTATGTGGTTTTGTGTTTTAATTAGTGTTTGTGCCAAGTTAGACCAATTGGATCTTCTTGGATGATAGTTATTTGATCTTGCTGTAATTTCCAGAAACTTTGCGTCCAGTGCCCGAATTACTAAAAATCATCAGAACGTGATAAAATACTAATTCCACTTGCTGCTGATCAATAAACAAATTGTCTAGGTCTTCCAATTTTGGTAGATTTTTTGGAGTTCCAGAAGTTTGCGTTAGTTACAGATTACTACAGACTGTTCTGTTTTTGACAGATTCTGTTTTTCGTGTGTTTTTGCTTATTTTGATGAATCTATGGCTAGTAAAATAGTTTATAATCCATATAGAAGTTGGAATACAGCAGGTTTAACACCAATATAAATAAAGAATGAGTTCATTATGGTACCTTTAAGTGGTCTTTTGTTTTCTTTCTCTAACGGAGCTCACGAGATTTCTATTGAGTTTTGTGTTGTGAAGTTTTCAAGTTTTGGGTGAATTCTTTTGATCGATTATGGAACAAGGTGTTGGAAATATGCCCTAGAGGCAATAATAAAATGATTATTATATTTCCTTGTTCATGATAATTGTCTATTGTTCATGCTTTAATTGTATTATCCGGAAATCATAATACATGTGTGAATACATAGACCACAATGTGTCCCTAGTGAGCCTCTAGTTGACTAGCTCGTTGATCAACAGATAGTCATGGTTTCTTGGCTATGGACATGGGGATGTCATTGATAACAGGATCACATCATTAGGAGAATGATGTGATGGACAAGACCCAATCCTAAACATAGCACAAGATCGTATAGTTCGTTTGCTAGAGTTTTTCCAATGTCAAGTATCTTTTCCTTAGACCATGAGATCGTGTAACTCCCGGATACCGTAAGAGTGCTCTGGGTATACCAAATGTCACAACGTAACTGGGTGACTATAAAGGCGTACTACGGGTATCTCTGAAAGTGTCTGTTGGGTTGACACGGATCAAGACTGGGATTTGTCACTCCATATGACGGAGAGGTATCTCTGGGCCCACTCGGTAATGCATCATCATAATGAGCTCAAAGTGACCAAGTGTATGGTCACGGGATCATGCATTACGGTACGAGTAAAGTGACTTGCCAATAACGAGATTGAATGAGGTATTGGGATACCGACGATCGAATCTCGGGCAAGTAACGTACCGATTGACAAAGGGAATTGTATACGGGGTTGCTTGAATCCTCGACATCGTGGTTCATCCGATGAGATCATCGAGGAGCATGTGGGAGCCAACATGGGTATCCAGATCCCGCTATTGGTTATTGACCGGAGAGCCATCTCGGTCATGTCTACATGTCTCCCGAACCCGTAGGGTCTACACACTTAAGGTTCGATGACGCTAGGGTTGTAGAGATATGAATATGCAGTAACCCGAAAGTTGTTCGGAGTCCCGAATGAGATCCTGGACGTCACGAGGAGTTCCGGAATGGTCCGGAGGTGAAGAATTATATATAGGAAGTGCAGTTTCGGCCATCGGGAGAGTTTCGGGGGTCACCGGTATTGTACCGGGACCACCGGAAGGGTCCCGGGGGTCCACCGGGTGGGGCCACCCATCCCGGAGGGCCCCATGGGCCAAAGTGGGGAGGGGAACCAGCCCGTAGTGGGCTGGTGCGCCCCCCTTGGCCCACCCCATGCGCCTAGGGTTGGGAACCCTAGGGTGGGGGGGTGCCCCACCTGGCTTGGGGGGCACTCCACCCCTTGGCCGCCGCCCCCCTAGGAGATCCCATCTCCTAGGGCCGGCGCACCCCCCTAGGGGGCCTATATAAAGGGGGGGAGGGAGGGGGCAGCCACACCCTTGAGTCTTGGCGCCTCCCTCTCCCCTGCTACACCTCTCCCTCTCGCAGTATAACGGTGAAGCCCTGCTGCGGTGACGCCCTGCATCCTCCACCACACCGTCGTGCTGCTGGATCTTCATCAACCTCTCCTTCCCCCTTGCTGGATCAAGAAGGAGGAGACGTCACGCTAACCGTACGTGTGTTGAACACGAAGGTGCTGTCCGTTCGGCGCTAGGATCTCCGGTGATTTGGATCACGTCGAGTACGACTTCCTCATCCCCGTCCTTAAACGCTTCCGCACGTGATCTACAAAGGTATGTAGATGCAATCCGATCACTCGTTGCTAGATGAACTCATAGATGGATCTTGGTGAAACCGTAGGAATTTTTTTGTTTTCTGCAACGTTCCCCAACAGTGGCATCATGAGCTAGGTCTATGCGTAGTTCTCCTTGCACGAGTAGAACACAATTTGTTGTGGGCGTAGATGTTGTCAACTTTCTTGCCGCTACTAGTCTTATTTAGCTTCAGCGGTATTGTGGGATGAAGCGGCCCGGACCGACCTTACACGTACGCTTACGTGAGACTGGTTCCACCGACTGACATGCACTAGTTGCATAAGGTGGCTAGCGGGTGTCTGTCTCTCCCACTTTAGTTGGAGCGGATTCGATGAAAAGGGTCCTTATGAAGGGTAAATATAATTTGACAAATCATGTTGTGGCTATTACGTAGGTAAGAAAACATTCTTGCTAGAACCCTTTTGCAGCCACGTAAAACTTGCAACAACAATTAGAGGACGTCTAACTTGTTTTTGCAGCAAGTGCTTTGTGATGTGATATGGACAAAGTTGTGATGAATGATGAATGATATATATGTGATGTATGAGATCATGTTCTTGTAATAGGAATCATGACTTGCATGTCGATGAGTATGACAACCGGTAGGAGCCATAGGAGTTGTCTTTATTTTTTGTATGACCTGCATGTCATTGAGAAACGCCATGTAAATTACTTTACTTTATTGCTAAACATGTTAGCCATAGTAGTAGAAGTAATAGTTGGCGAGCAACTTCATGGAGACACGATGATGGAGATCATGGTGTCATGCCGGTGACAAGATGATCATGGAGCCCCAAGATGGAGATCAAAGGAGCTATGTGATATTGGCCATATCATGTCACTATTATTATTTGATTGCATGCGATGTTTATCATGTTTTTGCATCTTGTTTACTTAGAACGACGGTAGTAAATAAGATGATCCCTCCTAATAATTTCAAGAAAGTGTTCCCCCTAACTGTGCACCGTTGCGACAATTTGTTGTTTCGAAGCACCACGTGATGATCGGGTGTGATAGATTCCAATGTTCACATACAACGGGTGTAAGACAGATTTACACATGCAAACACTTAGGTTGACTTGACGAGCCTAGCATGTACAGACATGGCCTCGGAACACAGAAGACAGAAAGGTCGAGCATGAGTCATATAGAAGATACGATCAACATGAAGATGTTCACCGATGTTGACTAGTCCGTCTCACGTGATGATCGGACAAGGCCTAGTTAACTCGGATCATGTTATACTTAGATGACTGGAGGGATGTCTATCTAAGTGGGATTTCATTATATAATTTGATTAGATGAACTTAATTATCATGAACTTAGTCTAAAATCTTTACAATATGTCTTGTAGATCAAATGGCCAACGTTGTCCTCAACTTCAACGCGTTCCTAGAGAAAACCAAGCTGAAAGACGATGGCAGCAACTATACAGACTGGGTCCGGAACCTGAGGATCATCCTCATAGCTGCCAAGAAAGAATATGTCCTACAAGCACCGCTAGGTGACGCACCCGTCCCATAGAACCAAGACGTTATGAACGCTTGGCAGACACGTGCTGATGATTACTCCCTTGTTCAGTGCGGCATGCTTTACAGCTTAGAAACGGGGCTCCAAAAGCATTTTGAGTGACACGGAGCATATGAGATGTTCGAAGAGCTAAAAATGGTTTTCCATGCTCATGCCCGAGTCGAGAGATATGAAGTCTCCGACAAATTCTTCAGCTGTAAGATGGAGGAAAATAGTTCTGTCAGTGAGCACATACTCACTATGTCTGGATTACATAACCGCTTAACTCAGCTAGGAGTTAATCTCCCGGATGACGCGATCATTGACAGAATCCTTCAGTCGCTTCCACCGAGCTACAAGAGCTTTGTGATGAACTTCAATATGCAGGGGATGGAAAAGACCATTCCTGAAGTATTTGCAATGCTGAAATCAGCTGAGGTAGAAGTCAAAAAGGAACATCAAGTGTTGATGGTGAATAAAACCACTAAGTTCAAGAAAGGCAAGGGTAAGAAGAACTTCAAGAAGGACGGTAAGGGAGTTGCCGCGCCCGGTAAGCAAGCTGCCGGGAAGAAGCCAAAGAATGGACCCAAGCCCAAGACTGAGTGTTTTTATTGCAAGGGAAGTGGTCACTAGAAGCGGAACTGCCCCAAATACTTAGCGGACAAGAAGACCGGCAAAACGAAAGGTATATGTGATATACATGAAATTGATGTGTACCTTACCAGTACTCGTAGTAGCTCCTGGGTATTTGATACCGGTGCAGTTGCTCACATTTGTAACTCAAAGCAGGAGCTGCGGAATAAACGGAGACTGGTGAAGGACGAGGTGACGATGCGCGTCGGGAATGGTTCCAAGGTCGATGTGATCGCCGCCGGCACGCTACCTCTACATTTACCTACGGGATTAGTTTTGGACCTCAATAATTGTTATTTAGTGCCAAGTTTGAGCATGAACATTGTATCAGGATCTTGTTTAATACGAGATGGCTACTCATTTAAATCCGAGAATAATGGTTGTTCTATTTATATGAGAGATATGTTTTATGGTCATGCTCCTATGGTGAATGGTTTATTCATAATGAATCTCGAGCGTAATGCTACACATATTCATAGTGTGAATACCAAAAGATGTAAGGTTGATAATGATAGTCCCACATACTTGTGGCACTGCCGCCTTGGTCACATAGGTGTCAAACGCATGAAGAAGCTCCATGCAGATGGACTTTTAGAGTCTCTTGATTACGAATCATTTGACACGTGCGAACCATGCCTCATGGGTAAGATGACCAAGACTTCATTCTCAGGAACAATGGAGCGAGCAACCAACCTATTGGAAATCATACATACTGATGTGTGCGGTCCAATGAGTGTTGAGGCTCGTGGTGGCTATCGTTATGTTCTCACCCTCACTGATGACTTGAGTAGATATGGGTATATCTACTTAATGAAACACAAGTCTGAAACCTTTGAAAAGTTCAAGGAATTTCAGAGTGAGGTTGAGAATCAGCGTGACAGAAAAATCAAGTTTTTGCGATCAGATCGTGGAGGAGAATACTTGAGTCACAAATTTGGTACACACTTAAGAAAATGTGGAATAGTTTCACAAATCACGCCGCCTGGAACACCTCAGCGTAATGGTGTGTCCGAACGTCGTAATCGCACTCTATTGGATGTGGTGCGATCTATGATGTCTCTTACCGATTACCGCTGTCATTTTGGGGCTATGCTTTAGAGACTGCCGCATTTACTTTAAATAGGGCTCTGTCGAAATCCGTTGAGACGACACTGTATGAATTATGGTTTGGGAAGAAGCCTAAGCTGTCGTTTCTAAAAGTTTGGGGATGCGATGCTTATGTCAAGAAACTTCAACCTGAAAGGCTCGAACCCAAGTCGGAAAAATGCGTCTTCATAGGATACCCTAAAGAAACTATTGGGTATACCTTCTACCTCAGATCCGAAGGCAAGATCTTTGTTGCCAAGAATGGATCCTTTCTAGAGAAGGAGTTTCTCTCGAAAGAAGTAAGTGGGGGGAAAGTAGAACTTGATGAAGTATTACCTCTTGAACCGGATACTGGCGCAACTCAGGAAAATGTTCCTGTGGTGCCTGCACCAATTAGAGAGGAAGTTAATGATGATGATCAAGATACTTCTGATCAAGCTCCTACTGAACTTCGAAGGTCCACAAGGACACGTTCCGCACCAGAGTGGTACGGCAACCCTGTCTTGGAAATCATATTGTTAGACAATGGTGAACCTTCGAACTATGAAGAAGCGATGGTGGGCCCGGATTCCGACAAATGGCTGGAAGCCATGAAATCCGAGATAGGATCCATGTATGAAAACAAAGTATGGACTTTGACTGACTTGCCCGATGATCGGCGAGCCATATAAAATAAATGGATCTTTAAAAGGAAGACAGACACCGATGGTAATGTGACCATCCATAAAGCTAGGCTTGTCGCTAAGGGTTATCGACAAGTTCAAGGGGTTGACTACGTTGAGACATTCTCTCCCATAGCAAAGCTGAAGTCCGTCCGAATCATGTTAGCAATTGCCGCATACTATGATTATGAGATATGGCAAATGGACGTCAAAACGGCATTCCTTAACGGTTATCTTAAGGAAGAACTATATATGATGCAGCCGGAAGGTTTTGTCGATCCTAAGAATGCTGACAAGGTGTGCAAGCTCCAACGCTCGATTTATGGGCTGGTGCAAGCATCTCGGAGTTGGAACATTCGCTTTGATGAGATGATCAAAGCGTTTGGGCTTATGCAGACTTATGGAGAAGCCTCCGTTTACAAGAAAGTGAGTGGGAGCTCTGTGGCATTTCTCGTATTATATGTAGATGACATACTTTTGATGGGAAATGATATAGAGCTTTTGGACAACATTAAGGCCTACTTGAATAAGAGTTTTTCAATGAAGGACCTTGGAGAAGCTGCTTATATATTAGGCATCAAGATCTATAGAGATAGATCAAGACGCCTCATAGGTCTTTCACAAAGCACATACCTTGATAAGATATTGAAGAAGTTTAATATGGATCAGTCTAAGAAGGGGTTCTTGCCTGTGTTGCAAGGTGTGAAATTGAGCTCAGCTCAATGTCCGACCACGGCAGAAGATATAGAAGAGATGAGTGTCATCCCCTATGCCTCAGCCATAGGTTCTATTATGTATGCCATGCTGTGTACCAGACCTGATGTAAACCTTGCCGTAAGTTTGGTAGGTAGGTACCAAAGTAATCCCGGCAAGGAACACTGGACAACGGTCAAGAATATCCTAAAGTACCTGAAAAGGACTAAGGAAATGTTTCTTGTTTATGGAGGTGATGAAGAGCTCGTCGTAAAGGGTTACGTCGACGCTAGCTTCGACACAGATCTGGATGACTCTAAGTCACAAACCGGATACGTGTATATTTTGAATGGTGGGGCAGTAAGCTGGTGCAGTTGCAAGCAAAGCGTTGTGGCGGGATCTACATGTGAAGCGGAGTACATGGCAGCCTCGGAGGCAGCACACGAAGCAGTCTGGGTGAAGGAGTTCATTACCGACCTAGGAGTCATACCCAATGCGTCGGGCCCGATGACTCTCTTCTGTGACAACACTGGAGCTATTGCCCTTGCCAAGGAGCCCAGGTTTCACAGGAAGACCAGGCATATCAAGCGTCACTTCAACTCCATTCATGAAAGTGTTCAAAATGGAGACATGGAGATTTGTAAAGTACATACGGACCTGAATGTAGCAGATCCATTGACTAAACCTCTCCATAGAGCAAAACATGATCAACACCAGAATTCCATGGGTGTTCGATTCATCACAATGTAACTAGATGATTGGCTCTAGTGCAAGTGGGAGACTGTTGGAAATATGCCCTAGAGGCAATAATAAAATGATTATTATATTTCCTTGTTCATGATAATTGTCTATTGTTCATGCTTTAATTGTATTATCCAGAAATCGTAATACATGTGTGAATACATAGACCACAATGTGTCCCTAGTGAGCCTCTAGTTGACTAGCTCGTTGATCAACAGATAGTCATGGTTTCCTGGCTATGGACATGGGGATGTCATTGATAACAGGATCACATCATTAGGAGAATGATGTGATGGACAAGACCCAATCCTAAACATAGCACAAGATCATATAGTTCGTTTG
The DNA here is from genome assembly GCF_018294505.1 of Triticum aestivum. NCBI lineage: Eukaryota > Viridiplantae > Streptophyta > Magnoliopsida > Poales > Poaceae > Triticum > Triticum aestivum. The sequence goes on from NC_057803.1 coordinate 472,587,192, forward strand.
CTAGAGTTTTTCCAATGTCAAGTATCTTTTCCTTAGACCATGAGATTGTGTAACTCCCGGATACCGTAAGAGTGCTCTGGGTATACCAAACGTCACAACGTAACTGGGTGACTATAAAGGTGTACTACGGGTATCTCCGAAAGTGTCTATTGGGTTGACACGGATCAAGACTGGGATTTGTCACTCCGTATGACGGAGAGGTATCTCTGGGCCCACTCGGTAATGCATCATCATAATGAGCTCAAAGTGACCAAGTGTATGGTCGCGGGATCATGCATTACAGTACGAGTAAAGTGACTTGCCGGTAACGAGATTGAACGAGGTATTGGGATACCGACGATCGAATCTCGGGCAAGTAACGTACCAATTGACAAAGGGAATTGTATACGGGGTTGCTTGAATCCTCGACATCGTGGTTCATCCGATGAGATCATCGAGGAGCATGTGGGAGCCAACATGGGTATCCAGATCCCGCTGTTGGTTATTGACCGGAGAGCCGTCTCGGTCATGTCTACATGTCTCCCGAACCCGTAGGGTCTACACACTTAAGGTTCGGTGACGCTAGGGTTGTAGAGATATGAATATGCAGTAACCCGAAAGTTGTTCGGAGTCCCGGATGAGATCCTGGACGTCACGAGGAGTTCCGGAATGGTCCGGAGGTGAAGAATTATATATAGGAAGTGCAGTTTCGGCCATCGGGAGAGTTTCGGGGGTCACCGGTATTGTACCGGGACCACCGGAAGGGTCCCGGGGGTCCACCGGGTGGGGCCACCCATCCCGGAGGGCCCCATGGGCCAAAGTGGGGAGGGGAACCAGCCCATAGTGGGCTGGTGCGCCCCCCTTGGCCCACCCCATGCGCCTAGGGTTGGGAACCCTAGGGTGGGGGGGCGCCCCACCTGGCTTGGGGGGCACTCCACCCCTTGGCCGCCGCCCCCCCTAGGAGATCCCATCTCCTAGGGCCGGCGCACCCCCTAGGGGGCCTATATAAAGGGTGGGGGGGAGGGAGGGGGCAGCCACACCCTTGAGTCTTGGCGCCTCCCTCTCCCCTGCTACACCTCTCCCTCTCGCAGTATAACGGCGAAGCCCTGCTGCGGTGACGCCCTGCATCCACCACCACACCGTCGTGCTACTGGATCTTCATCAACCTCTCCTTCCCCCTTGCTGGATCAAGAAGGAGGAGACGTCACGCTGACCATACGTGTGTTGAACACGGAGGTGCCGTCCGTTCGACGCTAGGATCTCTGGTGATTTGGATCACGTCGAGTACGACTTCCTCATCCCTGTCCTTAAACGCTTCCGCGCATGATCTACAAAGGTATGTAGATGCAATCCGATCACTCGTTGCTAGATGAACTCATAGATGGATCTTGGTGAAACCGTAGGAAATTTTTTGTTTTCTGCAACGTGCCCCAACACAAGGAGTGGTAAGAGCCTAAGCTTGGGGATGCCCATGGCACCCCCAAGATAATCCAAGGACACCAAAAATTCAAAGCTTGGGGATGCCCCGGAAGGCATCCCCTCTTTCGTCTACTTCCATCGGTAATTTACTTGGAGCTATATTTTTATTCATCAACATGATATGTGTTTTGCTTGGAGCGTCTTGTATTATTTGTGTCTTTGTTTGTTAGTGTGCCACAATCATCCTTGCTGTACACACCTTTTGAGAGAGCCATACATGAATTATAATTTGATAGAATACTCTATGTGCTTCACTTATATCTTTTGAGCTATGTAGTTTTGCTCTATGTGCTTCACTTATATCTTTTGAGCGTTATAATTTTGCTCTATGTGCTTCACTTAGATCTTTAGAGCACGGTGGTGGTTTTGTTTTAAAGAAACTATTGATCTCTCATGCTTCACTTAAATTATTTTGAGAGTCTTAATAGCATGGTAATTTGCTTAATAATAACATGCTTGGTATTCAAGATTTGTGAAACTTTCTTTTGAGTGCATTGAATACTAAGAAAAGTTGGATGCTTGATAATTGTTTTGAGATATGGAGGTAGTAATATCAAAGTCATGCTAGTAGAGTAATTGTGAATTTGAGAAGTGCTTGAGTTAAAGTTTGCAAGTCTCGTAGCATGCACGTATGGTAAACGTTATGCAACAAATTTGAAACATGAGGTGTTATTTGATTGTCCTCCTTATGAGTGATGGTCGGGGACGAGCGATGGTCTTTTCCTACTAATCTATCCCCCTAGGAGCATGCGCGTAATGCTTTGGTTTTTGATGGCTTGTAGATCTTTGCAATAAGTATATGAGTTCTTTATGACTAATGTTGAGTCCATGGATTATACGCACTCTCACGCTTCCATCATTGCTAGCCTCTACGGTACCGTGCATTGCCCTTTCTCACATCGAGAGTTGGTGCAAACTTCGCCGGTGCATCCAAACCCCGTCATATGATACGCTCTTTCACACATAAACCTCCTTATATCTTCCTCAAAACAGCCACCATACCTACCTATAATGGCATTTCCGTAGCCATTCTGAGATATATTGCCATGCAACTTTCCACCATCTAGTTTATCATGACACATTTATCATTGTCATATTGCTAGCATGATCATGAAGTTGACATAGTATTTGTGGCAAATCCACCATTCATAATTCTTTCAAACTTGTCACTCTTGATTCATTGCATATCTCGGTACACCGCCGGAGGCATCCATATAGAGTCATACTTTGTTCTAGTATCGAGTTGTAATCATTGAGTTGTAAATAAATAGAAGTGTGATGGTCATCATTCAATAGAGCATTGTCCCAAAAAGAAAAGAAAAATAGAAAGGCCAAAGAAAAAAAGAAGGCCCAAAAAAAGAAAATAAATAAAAAGGGGCAATGCTACTATCCTTTTTTCCACACTTGTGCTTCAAAATCTTCATGATAGAGAGTCTCGTGTTTTGTCACTTTCATATACTAGTGGGAATTTTTCATTATAGAACTTGGCTTGTATATTACAACAATGGGCCTCCTCAAGTGCCCTAGGTCTTCGTGAGCAAGCAAGTTGGATGCACACCCACTTAGTTTCTTTTGTTGAGCTTTCATACATTTATAGCTCTAGTGCATCCGTTGCATGGCAATCCCTACTCCTTGCATTAACATCAATCGATGGGCATCTCCATAGCCCATTGATTATCCTCGTTGATGTGAGACTTTCTCCTTTTTGTCTTCTCCACATAACCCCCATCATTATATTCTATTCCACCCATAGTGCTATATCCATGGCTCACGCTCATGTATTGTGTGAAAGTTTATGAGTTTGAAATTATTAAGGTATGAAACAATTGCTTGGCTTGTCATCGGGGTTGTGCATGATGAGAGCATTCTTGTGTGACGAAAATGGAGCATGACTAAACTATATGATTTTGTAGGGATGAACTTTCTTTGGCCATGTTACTTTGAGAAAACATAATTGCTTTGTTGGTTTGCTTGAAGTATTATTATTCTCTATGTCAATATGAACTTTTGTCTTGAATCTTTCTAATCTGAATATTCATACCACAATTAAGAAGATTTGCATTGAAATTATGCCAAGTAGCACTCCGCATCAAAAATTCTCTTTTTATCATTTACCTACTCGAGGACAAGCAGGAATTAAGCTTGGGGATGCCTGATACGTCTCCAACGTATCTATAATTTTTGATTGCTCCATGCTATATTATCTACTATTTTGGACTATATTGGGCTTTATTTTCCACTTTTATATTATTTTTGGGACTAACCTATTAACCGGAGGCCCAGCCTAGAATTGCTGTTTTTGCCTATTTCAGTGTTTCGAAGAAACGGAATATCAAACGGAGTCCAAACGGAATGAAACCTTCGGGAACATGATTTTCTCACTGAATATGACCCAGGAGACTTGGACCCTACGCCAAGGAAGCTTCGAGGTGGGCACGAGGTAGGAGGCGCGCCCTATACCCCCAGGCGCGCCGCCCACCCTCGTGGGCCCACCGAAGCTCCACCGACGTACTTCTTCCTCCTATATATACCTACGTACCCCCAAACGAACAGAGACGGAGCCAAAAACCTAATTCCACCGCCGCAACTTTCTGTATCCACGAGATCCCATCTTGGGGCCTGTTCCGGAGCTCCGCCGGAGAGGGCCGTCATCACGGAGGGCTTCTACATCATCATAGCCTCTCCGATGAAGTGTGAGTAGTTTACCTCAGACCTTCGGGTCCATAGTTAGTAGCTAGATGGCTTCTTCTCTCTTTTTGGATCTCAATACAAAGTTCTCCCCCTCTCTCCTGGAGATCTATTTGATGTAATCTTCTTCTGCGGTGTGTTTGTTGAGACTGATGAATTGTGGGTTTATGATCAAGTCTATCTATGAATAATATTTGAATCTTCTCTGAATTCTTTTATGTATGATTGGTTATCTTTGCAAGTCTCTTCGAATTATCAGTTTGGTTTGGCCTACTAGATTGGTTTTTCTTGCCATGGGAGAAGTGCTTAACTTTGGGTTTGATCTTGCGATGTCCCTTCCCAGTGACAGAAGGGGCAGCAAGGCACGTATTGTATCATTGCCATTGAGGATAACAAGATGGGGTTTATTTCATATTGCATGAATTTATCTCTCTACATCATGTCATCTTGCTTAAAGCGTTACTCTGTTTTTAACTTAATACTCTAGATGCATGCTAGATAGCGGTCGATGAGTGGAGTAATAGTAGTAGATGCAGAATCGTTTCGGTCTACTTGTCACAGACGTGATGGCTATATACATGATCATGCCTAGATATTCTCATAACTATGCTCAATTCTGTCAATTGCTCAACAGTAATTTGTTCACCCGCCGTAGAATACTTATGCTCTTGAGAGAAGCCACTAGTGAAACCTATGGCCCCGGGGTCTATTCTCATCATATCAATCTCCATCACTTTAATCTTGCTTTGCTTTTTTACTTTGCCTTTTACTTTTCACTTTGCATCTCTATACCAAAAATACCAAAAATACTATCTATCAGATTTCACTCTTGTAAGTGACCGTGAAGGGATTGACAACCCCTAATCGCGTTGGTTGTGAGTAGCTATCGTTTTGTGCAGGTACGAGGGACTTGAGCGTAGCCTCCTACTGGATTGATACCTTGGTTCTCAAAAACTAAGGGAAATACTTACGCTACTCTACTGCATCATCCTCTCCTCTTCGGGGGAAACCAACGCAAGCTCAAGAGGTAGTAGTCGTGTAGTCGACGTTCACATGACACCACTAGAGGGATGACAACATACATCTCATCAAAATATCGAACGAATACCAAATTCACATGACTACTTATAGCAAGACTTCTCCCATGTCCTCAGGAACAAACGTAACTACTCACAAAGCATATTCATGTTCATAATCAGAGGGGTATTAATATGCATAATGGATCTGAACATATGATCTTCCACTAGGTAAACCAACTAGCATCAACTACAAGGAGTAATCAACACTACTAGCAACCCACAGGTACCAATCTAAGGTTTGGATACAAAGATTGGATATAAGAGATGAACTAGGGTTTGAGATGAGATGGTGCTGGAGATTGACCCCCTCCCGATGAGAGGATCGTTGGTGATGATTTCCCCCTCCCGGAGGGAAGTTTCCCCGGCAGAACAGCTCTGCCGGAGCCCTAGATTGGTTCCACCAAGGTTCCGCCTCGTGGCGGCAGAGTTTCTTCCCAAAAGCTTGCTTCTGATTTTTTCTCTACGAAAGACTCCATATAGACAAAAATGGGCATCGGAGGGCCACCAGGGGGCCCACGAGGCAAGGGGCGCACCCAGGGGGTAGGGCACGCCCCCACCCTCGTGGCCAGGGTGTGGGCCCTCTCTGGTACTTTCTTCGCTTAGTATTTTTTATTAATTCCAAAAATGACTTCCGTGAAGTTTCAGGACTTTTGGAGTTGTGCAGAATAGGTCTCTAATATTTGCTCCTTTTCCAGCCCAGAATTCCAACTGCCGGCATTCCCCCTCTTCATGTAAACCTTGTAAAATAAGAGAGAATAGGCATAAGTATTGTGACATAATGTGTAATAACAGCCCATAATGCAATAAATATCGATATAAAAGCATGATGCAAAATGGACGTATCACATGTTGATGGGCTTTTGGAATCACTTGATGCTTGCGAACCATGCCTCATGGGCAAGATGACTAAGACTCCATTCTCCAGAACAATGGAGCGAGCAACAGACTTATTAGAAATAATACATACTGATGTATGCGATCCAATGAGTGTTGAGGCTCGCGGCGGGTATCATTATTTTCTGACCTTCACAGATGATTTGAGCAGATATGAGTATATCTACTTAATGAAACACAAGTCTGAAACATTTGAAAAGTTCAAAGAATTTCAGAGTGAAGTGGAGAATCATCGTAACAAGAAAATAAAGTTTCTACGATCTGATCGCGGAGAAGAAATATTTGAGTTACGAGTTTGGCCTTCAGTTGAAACAATGTAGAATAGTTTCACAACTCACACCACCTGGAACACCACAACGTAATGGTGTGTCCGAACATCGTAACCGTACTTTATTAGATATGGTGTGATCTATGATGTCTCTTACCGATTTACCACTATCGTTTTGGGGTTATGCATTAGAGACAACTGCATTCACGTTAAATAGGGCACAGTCTAAAAATCCTTTGAGATGACACCGGATGAGCTGTGGTTTAGCAAGAAACCTAAGCTGTCATTTCTTAAAGTTTGGGGTTGTGATGCTTATGTGAAAAAGTTTCAGCCTGATAAGCTCAAACCCAAATCAGAGAAGTGCGTCTTCATAGGATACCCAAAAGAAACTGTTGGGTACTGCTTCTATCACAGATCTGAAGGCAAGATCTTTGTTGCTAAGAGTGGATCCTTTCTAGAGAAGGAGTTTCTCTTGAAAGAAGTGAGTGGGAGGAAAGTAGAACTTGATGAGGTAATTGTACCTTCTCCCGAATTGGAAAGTAGTTCATCACAGAAATCATTTCCAGTGATGCCTACTCCAATTGGTGAGGAAGTTAATGATGATGATCATGAAACTTCAAATCAAGTTACTACCGAACCTCGTAGGTCAACCAGAGTATGTTCCGCGCCAGAGTGGTATGGTAATCCTGTTCTAGAAGTCATGTTACTAGACCATGACGAACCTACGAACTATGAGGAAGCGATGATGAGCCTAGATTCCGCGAAATGGCTTAAGGCCATGAAATCTGAGATGGGATCCATGTATGAGAATAAAATATGGACTTTGATTGACTTGCCCGATGATCGGTGAGCCATTCAAAATAAATGGATCTTCAAGAGGAAGACGAACACTGATAGTAGTGTTACTATCTAAAAAGCTCGACTTGTTGCGAAAGGTTTTCGATAAGTTCAATGAGTTGACTACGATGAAACCTTCTCACTTGTAGCGAACCTGTATCATATACCCAGGGAGAAGTTATGGGCCTTATGGGCCATAAGAGGGAAGCACACCAGCCCACAAGGGGCTAGTGCACCCCCTTTGGCAGGAGGCCGCTTAGGACTAGGAGAAGGGGGCCACCCCCCCTTCCTTCTCCTTCTCCCTTCCCCCTTTCCTACTCCATGTGGGAGGTGGGATCCTACTAGGACCAGAGAGTCCTAGTAGGACTCCACACCTTGGTGCGCCCCCCTAGGGTCGGCTGCCTCTCCCTCTCCCTCCTTTATAAACGGAGGCAGGGGCACCCCAAAGACACACAAATTTATCTTTTAGCCATGTGCGGTGCCCCCCTCCACAGTTACACACCTCAGTCATATCATCGTAGTGCTTAGGCGAAGCCCTGCACCGGTAACTTCATCATCACCGTCACCACGCCGTCGTGCTGACGGAAATCTCCCTTGGCCTCAACTGGATCAAGAGTTCAAGGGACGCCGGCGAGCTGAACGTGTGCACATCGCGGAGGTGCCGTACGTTCGGTACTTGGATTGGTTGGATCGCGAAGACGTTCGACTACATCAACCGTGTTACTAAACGCTTCTGCTTTCGGTCTACGAGGGTACGTGGACACACTCTCCCTGCTCATTGCTATGCTTCTCCTAGATAGATCTTGCGTGATCATAGGATTTTTTTTGAAATACTACGTTCCCCAACAACCATACCTACCTATATGCGGTATTCCCATGCCGTTCTAAGCAAATTTGTATGAGCCATCTCTAATTTTCAAAATAATTTCCTTTTTGTGTGCTCGTACCACTCATGAAACGGTAGGGGTGGCTGATATTTTTCCATGCTAGACGTGTTATTCTCAAGATGAGTGTTTATTCACTTGTCATTGCACGAGAGTACGACAAAGGTATTAGGGATGCCCAGTCCCGAAATGAAAAATAAATTTACTTTATGTTGTCAAATAATAAATTTCTTGGAATGTGTTGGTATGGATGACACCCGTGGATACAGCTAGCCGTGGAATGTGAAAGTATGGTGGAAAAATGAATAAACTTTATTTTCTGTTTGGGAACCGCCTATGATATATCTAGCATGGAAAGTATTGGAACTACTCGATCGTTTTCGTTGTCAGGAAAAGCATGCCACCCAAAATGTTTTATCTCTATTTTTTCGCTTTGAGCTCTGACACCTCTACAAAACCCCACTTCTCTCCCCGAAGGGCCTTTCTATTTACTTTATGCAAATTTTATTTTTATTCGAGTCTCCATCTTCTCTTATAAAGCACCAACTAAGGGGCACTATGATCCTACTTGAGCATTGGATGTAGCTAATATGCGAGTGTGTTTCATGAATGGATCAATAATTGAGCATAATGGGCTAGGGATAACTTGCTTTAGTGTTGATATTTTGAAAGACATGGTTGCTAGTTGATATGCTTGAGTATTGAAATCTTCATGTCAAAACTAGACTATTGCTTTGAACCATATAAAAGTCCATATGTCCATGCTACAAAAGAAAATAATATGTGATGAACATGTTAGGCAACATTCCACATCAAAAATTCTGTTTTTATCGATTTCAAATGAACTATCACACACGGATGTATATAGACATATTTTAGAGTGTAGATTCACTCATTTTGCTTCGTATGTAATCACTTGTTAAAGTCTCTAGAAAGACAACGATTTAAGAACGGAGGGTACTCAGTGACAATAAGATTACAATCAGCTAAAGCTTGCTCCACGGCAACTGGTAGGGCCAGAACCAAGCCAAGTACCTACTCAAGGACGGGTAGGAATTAAGCTTGGGATGCCGATACGTCTCTAACGTATCTATAATTTTTGCTTGTTCCATGCTGTTATATTATCACTCTTGGATGTTTTACAATCATTTTATAGCAACTTCATATCATTTTTTGGGACTAACCTATTGACATTGTGCCCAGTGCCAGTTGGTGTTTTTTGCTTGCTTTTTACTTCGCAATATATTAGTACCAAATGGAGTCCAAATGTAGTGAAACTTTTTGGAGAATTTTTCTGGACCAGAAGACACCTGTTGGGCCAAAGAAGTAATAGAGGGGGCTCCAAGGGGAGCACAAACCACCTGGGCGCGCCTGGCCCCTGGTGGGTTGGCCCACCTCGGCGACCTCCCGCACTGCCTCTTTGCTCTATAAATACCCCGAAAATCCAAAAGCCCTAGGGGTGTCAACGGAACACAATTCCATCCACCGCAAGTTCCAGAACCATCAGATCCAATCTGGACACCATCACGGAGGGGTTCATCATCCTCATTGGTGCCTCTCTGATAATGCGTGAGTAGTTCATTGTAGACCTACAGTTCCGTAGTTAGTAGCTAGATGGCTTCCTCTCTCTCTCTTTTGATTCTCAATACAATGGTCTCTTGAAGATCTATTTGATGTAACTCTTTTTGCGATGTGTTTGTTGGGATCAGATGAATTTTGAGTTTATGATCAGATCTATTTTATCCATGAAAGTTATTTGAGTTTTGATCTCTTATATGTATGATTACTTATAGCCACGTATTTCTTATTCGAATCTTTGGTTTAGTTAGGCCAACTAGATCAATTTTTATTGCCATGGGAAGAGGTGCTTTGTGATGGGTTCGGTCATGCGGTGTTCTTTCCCAGTGATAGAAGGGGTAGTAAGACACGTATTGATCGTTGCCATTAAAGATAACAAGATGGGGTATATTCCTACATGAATAGATCTTGTCTACATCATGTCATCGTTTTTATTGCATTAGTCCGTTTTCTATGAACTTAATACACTAGATGCATACTGGATAGCGGTCGATGTGTGGAGTAATAGTAGTAGATGCAGGCAAGAGTCGGTCTACTAATTTTGGATGTGATGCCTATATAATGATCATTGCCTGGATATTGTTATAATTATTTGAAGTTCTATCTATTGCCCAACAGTAATTTGTTTACCCGTCATATGCTATTTTTCTCGAGAGAAGCCACTAGTGAAATCTACGGACCCCGGGTCTACTCTTTATCATATTTGCTTTGAGATCTATTTTTATTTGCTTTTTCTTTCAGATCTATTATTCTAAAAAACCCAAAATACCTTGCTGCATTTTTTTCTTTCTTTATTTTATTTTGTTTCATCGTGAAATCTATTTATCCAAAATCATACAAACCAATCTATCTTTTACGTGAGAGGGATTGCCGACCCTTCTTACGAGTCGGGTTGCAAGTATTTGTTCTTTGTGTGCAGGTACCGTTTACGTAGTGTTGGTTGGTTCTCCTACTGGTTCGATAACCTTGGTTTCATAAATAAGGGAAATACCCACCGTAGTTGTGCTGCATCATCCCTTCCTCTTCGGGGAAGTACTGAGCGGACACGAGCCATCAGGTAGCACCACCATTGCCTGGTTCCAACATCGCGACGGACGATCAGAACATTCGTCTTTGCCGGTTGCAGCTTTTGTCGCCCAACCGTCAACTGTTGCAGCTTTCGTCACCGTTGGTTGTAGCTCCCCAGTTGCGCGGTTGCAGCTCATCGTCTTCAGTCGCCAATGGATTCAGCTCCACCAACATGCGGTTGTAGCTAAGCAAACCGTGGTTGCTACACCCACAAACACCATGTTGGTACCATGTCTTGTGGGCAATGTCGCAGCTCACCATCATTTTTAGCTGGGACCATAACCACCGCGAATCGAGTCACCATGGAGCGCTCTTTCCTTGGGATAGCAGTGCCCCATATGGGAGGAGGGAAAATGTTGCATCGACGGCTAATCCTCACCGAGGTAAGATGCGGTATGGATGTAAACACGGCGCTCGGCCAAAATGACTCGTGAGTTCGTGGCTGAGAGGAAAATGAAGGATGAAGGCCGCGAAGAGGATAAGGAAGAGAGAAGGCGGAAGTGGAGCGTATGAGGCCTTGATCCACGTGTCGTGTCTTGGGTGTCACATGCTTGCGCATGAGGGAGGCGACCGACCGAGCGCCTCCGGACAGTCTGCTGATTCAAATTGTTTCCTTTGCCGTATAGTAGTCGGTGTGGCGCACCTAGATATTTTTTTCTAGTAGTTTTTTAGACAAGTCCATGAAGCTTTATTAGTAGTCTTTTGTCCATTTTCTAGTAGTTTTTTTGGGTGGAAAACCAACTTTATTCATGGAATTCCACATTGAGTGGGATACATCTTGGGTCATGAGGGGCACCAAGCCAAACGTGCCTGCCCGGACCCCTATTTAAACAAAATTTTGCTAAGCTATGTGCTTCATAATTAACAGCACGACTTTCGAAAGTAAAAGTACAATGGAAAGATGAAACTTTCAGATTTATCTCGCTGATGATTGCTCCATATGGACCTCGGCCATCTCTCCTGATATCCGACACCACCTGCTGGCAGTCCGAAGCAACCACAAAATGATGAATGTCCAAGTCCTCGGCGAGGGCTAGTGCCTCCCGGCATGCTATTGCTTCTAGACTTGCTGGATCGGTAACACCTTCAATCACAAGAGCAGAGCTGCCAAGATAATTACCACCTTCATCCCTGCAGACTGCAGCGGCTGCACCCCCTGTCCTTCCCTGGACTCCTGCATCAACATGGATTTTGCAGTATCCTGTTGGTGGTTTTTTCGGCTTCAAATTTCTATGTATGGGCGTCAGCACGACCCTGTCTCTTTGCTCTTGGCTGCCCTTTATCCCTTCCAGTTTAGAGATGAAGCTCATGATAAAACCATGTGTGGCGTGGGGACTTTGGAAGATCGCCTCATGGATGGCTTTCCTCCTAGCGTACCAAATCGACCAGAGTGTCACGGCCACAAGGACAAAATCTTTGTGGGACATTGAATCCATCAGAGTGAATAGCCATTGCTTCGCCTTGGGTTCGGTTGTTGATATGATTTTATGTGTAACCTCCTCATTCATTAGAGCCCAAACGCTTCTCGAAGAAGTGCACTCAACGAGGGAGTGACGCCATGAGTCCCGCGCCCCACATAGACCACAGCAGGGTGAATCAGACATGTGCCGATGTGCCCGGACATCATTTGTCGGCAATGAGTGTTTAGATAGGCGCCATAAGAACATGCAAACTTTCCCTGGGACCTGAGTTTTCCACAAATGTTTCCATGCTCCTTCCTCAGCCCTAGAGCTAGACGGCCCTGGCCCCTCCTCAAGCCATGCTTCCCTTCTGTTTCTAGTTGCAACAAGCATATTATACGCTGATTTTACTGAGAAGCAACCGTGCTTTTCGTGGTGCCAAGCCCAGAAGTCAGGAATGTTACGAGTGCACAACGGTATCCCCAATATCACTTGGGCATCCATTGGCAAGAAAGTAGCTTGCACCAGGTGTTTATCCCACGTTGCTGACACGGGAGAGATGAGTTCAGCAACTAGCATAGGTGGGTTCAGTGTTCGGCAAGCATAGGGCCTTTTCATCTCGTCCCTTGGCAACCAGTTGTGTGTCCAAATATCCGTTGTGCTTCCATTACCAATCCTCCTGATCAGCCCCTGCTTGAGCGTATCTCTGCCCTCTACTATTGCTCTCCATACCTGGCTCGGGTGACTCCCTAACTCGGCACCTAGAAGATCTGTAGTTGGGTAGTAAACACTTTTCAGAATTCGCGCACTCAGGGTTTCAGGAGTCTGCAAGAGGCGCCATGCCTGACGAGCCAGCATTGCTAGATTAAACAGTTCGAAATCTTTGAACCCTAAGCCCCCATGCTCTTAGGTTGGGTCATAGTTTTCGAGGAAACCCAATGAGGTTTGCATTTCCCCTCTTTGCTTCCCCACCAGAACTATCTAATGAGCATGTTTAGGTGTTCGCAAAGCCCTCTGGGAAGTTTAAAACAGGACATCGAAAAAATCAGTACCGCCTGGGCCACAGCCTTTACAAGAACTTCCTTCCCTGCCATGGAAAGCGTTTGCTCTATCCACCCTTGTACCTTACTCCACAGACGGTCCTTAAGATACTTGAATGCACCATTTTTTGAATTACCAATATCTGAAGGCATCCCTAAGTACTTCTCGTTGAGAGTTTCATTAGGAACATTGAGTGTATCCTTTATCTCCTGTCTCACCGTATCCGGCACCCCTTTGCTGAAATACAATGAAGATTTTGAGTAGTTGATGCGCTGCCCAGTTGCTTGACAATATGTTTCCAGAACTTGGTTCACCTTGTTTGCCCCCACACCGTTTGCCTTGAAAAACAGCAGGCTGTCATCAGCAAATAGAAGATGGCTCACTGGTGGCGCCGTAGTAGCTACCTGTAGGCCATGCAAGTTTGATGACTCACTCTTTGATTTTAACAGGCACGAAAGGCCCTCTGCTGCTAGCAAGAACAAGTATGGAGATATCGGGTCCCCTTGTCTGATCCCTCTTGAAGGGATAAACTGTTGCAGTTTCTTCCCATTGAACAAAACAGAAAATTTGACTGTTGTAACCAAGCTCATCACAATATTCACCCATCTCTCTGTGAAGCCCAACTTGAGCATGATTGCTTTTAAATAAGTCCACTTGACCCTATCATAGGCTTTCATCATGTCAAGCTTGAGTGCGCAGGATTGATGTTTCTTTGCTTTGTTTCTCTTCATGAAATGCAAGCACTCGTAAGCCGTAATGATGTTATCTGTAATCAACCTGCCAGGAAAAAAGGCTGACTGTTCTTCCGAGATTATGTCAGGAAGCACTTGTTTCAATCTGTTAGAGATCACCTTCGACGCTATCTTGTATAATACATTACACAAACTGATAGGACGAAATTGAGACAGAAGAGTTGGGTTTTTTACCTTTGGTATAAGTACCAAAAAAGTTTCATTTATGCTCTCAGCCGACTCTATTCCTTTTACTATCCTCAATACTGCCAATGTCACGTCATCCCCACATGTGTCCCAATGATGTTGGAAAAAATGTGCCGGGAAGCCATCTGGCCCCGGTGACTTGATCAGGAACATCTGAAACAGCGCGATTTTTACTTCATCCTAGCTATAAGGTGCATTCAGTAATTCATTCATGGCCTCTGTCACTTTGGCCGGGACTGTGTTGAGCACCTGATCCATATCATGAACACCCTCGGTAGTGTATAGATTTTGATAAAAATTAGTAGCCATCGTTTCCATCTCTGCCAAATTATCAGTTAACTCGCCATCCGGTCTCTCCAGCGATTTGATTTGATTTTTCCTCCGTCTCCTGCTGGCCCTGAGATGGAAGAAATATGTGTTCTTGTCGCCGTGCATCAACCATTCCAGCCTCGACCTCTGTCTCCACAATATTTCTTCCCTATGGTAAAGCTCTGTCAATTTTTCCACTATTTTTAATTCAGTGTGAGATGGACCAAATCCGCCTTGGATCACACGTATCTCTTGTAGTTCTGCTTTTAGGCGTTGGATCACGCGCCTGACATTACCGAAGCGGTCCTTGTCCCATTGCGCCAGGTCCGAAGATACCGACTTTAGCTTGTCATTTAGGCTGGCGACCGAATCTCCCTCTGTCCGCGCCCAAGTTGTCTGCACCGCTGGTTCCAGCGTAGGGTCCCGCTCCCATGCAATCTCATATTTAAAAGAGCGTGGGGCCCTTCTGCATGCGTTTGTTGGGGAACGTAGTAATTTCAAAAACTTTCCTACGCACATGCAAGATCATGGTGATGCATAGCAACGAGAGGGGAGAGTGTGATCTATGTACCCTTGTAGATCGACAACGGAAGCGTTAGCACAACGTGGTTGATGTAGTCGTACGTCTTCACTGTCCGACCGATCCAAGCACCATTACTCCGGCACCTTCGAGTTCTTGGCACACGTTCAGCTCGATGACGATCCCCGGGCTCCGATCCAGCAAAGCTTCGGGGATGAGTTCCGTCAGCACAACGGCGTGGTGGCGATCTTGATGTTCAACTGTCGCAGGGCTTCGCCTAAGCACCGCTACAATATGACCGAGGTGTAATATCGTGGAGGGGGGCACCGCACACGGCTAAGGAACGATCACGAAGATCAACTTGTCTGTCTAGAGGTGCTCCCTGCCCCCGTATATAAAGGAGCAAGGGGGAGGGGGCGGCCGGCCTAGGAGGGGGCGCGCCAAGGGGAGTCCTACTCCCACCGGGAGTAGGACTCCCTCCTTCCTTGTTGGAGTAGGAGAAGGGGGAAGAGGGGGAGAGGAAGAAGAAAAAGGGGGCTGCGCCCCTTGTCTAATTCGGACCAGAGGGGGGGCGCATGCCTCCTTCCTTTTGGTCTCTCTCCTCTATTCCCATATGGCCCAATAAGGCCCATATACTCCCCGGCGAATTCCCGTAACTCCCCGGTACCTCCGAAAATACCCGAATCACTTGGAACCTTTCCGATGTCCGAATATAGTCGTCCAATATATCGATCTTTACGTCTCGACCATTTCGAGACTCCTCGTCATGTCCCCGATCCCATCCGGGACTCCGAACTCCTTCGGTACATCAAAACTCATAAACTCATAATATAACTGTCATCGAAACCTTAAGCGTGCGGACCCTACGGTTCGAGAACAATGTAGACATGACCGAGACACGTCTCCGGTCAATAACCAATAGCGGGACCTGGATGCCCATATTGGCTCCTACATATTCTATAAAGATCTTTATCGGTCAGACCGCATAACAACATACGTTGTTCCCTTTGTCATCGGTATGTTACTTGCCCGAGATTCGATCGTCGGTATCTCAATACCTAGTTCAATCTCGTTACCGGCAAGTCTCTTTACTCGTTCCGTAATACATCATCTCACAACTAACTCATTAGTTGCAATGCTTGCAAGGCTTATGTGATGTGCATTACCGAGAGGGCCTAGAGATACCTCTCCGACAATCAGAGTGACAAATCCTAATCTCGAAATACGCCAATCCAACATGTACCTTTGGAGACACCTGTAGAGCACCTTTATAATCACCCAGTTACGTTGTGACATTTGGTAGCACACAAAGTGTTCCTCCGGCAAACGGGAGTTGCATAATCTCATAGTCATAGGAACATGTATAAGTCATGAAGAAAGCAATAGCAACATACTAAACGATCGGGTGCTAAGCTAATGGAATGGGTCATGTCAATCACATCATTCTCCTAATGATGTGATCCCGTTAATCAAATAACAACTCTTTTGTTTATGGTTAGGAAACATAACCATCTTGAATTAACGAGCTAGTCAAGTAGAGGCATACTGGTGACACTCTGTTTGTCTATGTATTCACACATGTATTATGTTTCCGGTTAATACAATTCTAGCATGAATAATAAACATTTATCATGATATAAGGAAATAAATAATAACTTTATTATTGCCTCTAGGGCATATTTCCTTCAGTCTGCCACTTGCACTAGAGTCAATAATCTAGTTCACATCGCCATGTGATTCAACACTAAGGGTTCACATCACCATGTGATTAACACCCATAGTTCACATCGTCATGTGACCTATACCCAAAGGGTTTACTAGAGTCAATAATCTAGTTCACATCATTTATGTGATTAACACGCAAAGAGTACTAAGGTGTGATCATGTTTTGCTTGTGAGATAATTTTAGTTAACGGGTCTGTCACATACAGATCCGTAAGTATTTTGTGAATTCTATGTCTACAATGCTCTGCACGGAGCTACTCTAGCTAATTGCTCCCACTTTCCATATGTATCTAGATCGAGACTTAGAGTCATCCAGATCTGTGTCAAAACTTGCATCGACGTAACTTTTTACGATGAACCTTTTGTCACTTCCATAATCGAGAAATATTTCCTTATTCCACTAAGGATAATTTTGACCAATGTCCAGTGATCTACTCTTAGATCACTATTGTACTCCCTTGCTTAACACAGTGTAGGGTATACAATAGATCTGGTACACATCATGGCATACTTTATAGAACCTATGACTTTCATTCTCTTTCTATCTTCTGCCGTGGTCGGGCTTTGAGTCTTACTCAATTTCATACCTTGTAACACAGCCAAGAACTCTTTCTTTGACTGTTCCATTTTTGAACTACTTCAAAATATTGTCAAGGTATGTACTCATTGAAAAAACTTATCAAGCGTCTTGATCTATCTCTATAGATTTTGATGCTTAATATGTAAGCAGCTTCACTGAGGTCTTTCTTTGAAAAACTTCTTTAAACACTTCTTTATGCTTTATAGAATAATTCTACATTATTTCCGATCAACAATATGTCACTCACATATACTTATCATAAATGTTGTAGTTCTCCCACTCACTTTCTTGTAAATACAGGCTTCACCGCAAGTCTGTATAAAACTATATGCTTTGATCAACTTATCAAAGCGTATATTCCAACTCCGAGATGCTTGCACCAGTCCATAGATGGATTGCTGGAGCTTGCATATTTTGTTAGCACCTTTAGGATTGACAAAACCTTCTGGTTGCATCATATACAACTCTTCTTTAAATCCATTAAGGAATGTAGTTTTGTTTATCCATTTGCCAGATTTCATAAAAATGCGGCAATTGCTAACATGATTTGGACAGACTTAAGCATCGCTACGAGTGAGAAAATTTCATCGTAGTCAACACCTTGAACTTTGTCAAAAACCTTTTTCAACAAGTCTAGCTTTGTAGATAGTAATACTACTATCAGCGTCTGTCTCCCTCTTGAAGATCCATTTATTTTCTATGGCTTGCCGATCATCGGGCAAATCCATCAAAGTCCATACTTTGTTCTCATACATGGATCATATCTCAGATTTCATGGCCTCAAAGCATTTCGCGGAATCTGGGCTCATCATTGCTTCCTCATAGTTCGCAAGTTCGTCATGGTCTAGTAACATGACTTCCAGAACAGGATCACCGTACCACTCGGGTGCAGATCTCACTCTGGTTTACCTACGAGATTCGGTAGTAACTTGATATGAAGTTACATGATCATCATCATTAGCTTCCTCACTAATTGGTGTAGTAGTCACAAGAACAGATTTCTGTGGTGAACTACTTTCCAATAAGGGAGAAGGTACAATTACCTTATCAAGTTCTACTTTCCTCCCACTCACTTCTTTCGAGAGAACCTCCTTCTCTAGAAAGGATCCATTCTTAGCAACGAATGTCTTGCCTTTGGATCTGTGATAGAAGGTGTACCCAACAGTAACTTTTTGGGTATCCTATGAAGACACACTTTTCCAATTTGGGTTTGAGCTTATCAGGATGAAACTTTTTCACATAAGCATTGCAACCCCAAACTTTAAGAAACGACAACTTTGGTTTCTTGCCAAACCACAGTTCATACGGTGTCGTCTCAACAGATTTAGATGGTGCCCTTTTAACGTGAATGCATCTGTCTCTAATGCATAACCCCAAAACGATAGTGGTAGATCGGTAAGAGACATCATAGATTGCACTATATCCAATAAAGTACGGTTATGACGTTCGGACACACCATTATGCTGTGGTGTTCCATGTGGCATGAGTTTGTGAAACTATTCCACATTGTTTTAATTGAAGACCAAACTCGTAACTCAAATATTTGTCTCCGCGATCAGATCGTAGAAACTTTATTTTCTTGTCACGATGATTTTCCACTTCACTCTGAAATTCTTTGAACTTTTCAAATGTTTCAGACTTATGTTTCATCAAGTAGATATACCCATATCTGCTCAAATCATCTATGAAGTTCAGAAAATAACGATACTTGCCGTGAGCCTTAACACTCATCGGACCGCATACATCAGTATGTATTATTTCCAATAAGTCAGTTGCTCGCTCCGGAGAACGGAGTCTTAGTCATCTTGCCCATGAGGCATGGTTCGCAAGCATCAAGTGATTCATAATCAAGTGATTCCAAAATCCCATCAGCATGGAGTTTCTTCATGCGCTTTACACCAATATGACCTAAACGGCAGTGCTACAAATAAGTTGCACTATCATTATTAACTTTGCATCTTTTGGTTTCAATATTATGATTATGTGTATCACTACGATCGAGATCCAACGAACTATTTTCATTGGGTGTGTAACCATATAAGGTTTTATTCATGTAAACAGAACAACAATTTATTCTCTTACTTAAATGAATAACCGTATTACAATAAACATGATCAAATCATATTCATGCTTAACGCAAACACCAAATAACACTTATTCAGGTTCAACACTAATCCCGAAAGTATAGGGAGTGTGCGATGATGATCATATCAATCTTGGAACCACTTCCAACACACATCGTCACTTCAACCTTAACTAGTCTCTGTTTATTCTGCAACTCCCGTTTCGAGTTACTAATCTTAGCAACTAAACTAGTATCAAATACTGAGGGGTTGCTATAAACACTAGTAAAGTACACATCAATAATCTGTATATCAAATATACCTTTGTTCACTTTGCCATCCTTCTTATCCGCCAAATACTTGGGGCAGTTCCGCTTCCAGTGACCAGTCCCTTTGCAGTAGAAGCACTTAGTCTCAGGCTTAGGACCAGACTTGGGCTTCTTCACTTGAGCAGCAACTTGCTTGCTGTTCTTCTTGAAGTTCCCCGTCTTCCCTCTGCCCTTTTCTTGAAACTAGTGGTCTTGTCTACCATCAACACTTGATGTTTTTCTCGATTTCTACCTTCGTCAATTTCCGCATTACGAAGAGCTTGGGAATCGTTTCCGTTATCCCTTGCATATCATAGTTCATCACGAAGTTCTACTAACTTGGTGATGGTGACTAGAAAATTCTGTCAATCACTATCTTATCTGGAAGATTAACTCCCACTTGATTCAAGCGATTGTAGTACCCAGACAATCTGAGCACATGCTCACTAGTTGAGCGATTCTCCTCCATCTTTTGGCTATAGAACTTGTTGGAGACTTCATATCTCTCAACTCGGGTATTTGCTTGAAATATTAACTTCAACTCCTGAAACATCTCATATGGTCCATGACGTTCAAAACGTTTTTGAAGTCCCGATTCTAAGCCGTTAAACATGGTGCACTAAACTATTAAGTAGTCATCATTTTGAGCCAGCCAAACGTTCATAACGTCTGCATCTGCTCCTGCAATAGGTCTGTCACCTAGCGGTGCATCAAGGACATAATTCTTCTGTGTAGCAATGAGGATAAACCTCAGATCACGGATCCAATCCGCATCATTGCTACTAACATCTTTCAACACAATTTTCTCTAGGAACATATCAAAATAAACACAGGGAAGCAACAATGCGAGCTATTGATCTAGAACATTATTTGCAAAATACTACCAGGACTAAGTTCATGATAAATTTAAGTTCAATTAATCATATTACTTAAGAACTCCCACTTAGATAGACATCCCTCTAACCCTCTAAGTGATCACGTGATCCAAATCAACTAAACCATGTCCGATCATCACATGAGATGGAGTAGTTTCATTGGTGAACATCACTATGTTGATCATATCTACTATATGATTCACGCTCGACCTTTCGGTCTCCGTGTTTCGAGGCCATATCTGCATATGCTTGGCTCGTCAAGTATAACCTGAGTATTCTGCGTGTGCAACTGTTTTGCACCCGTTGTATTTGAACGTAGAGCCTATCACACCCGATCATCACGTGGTGTCTCAGCACGAAGAACTTTCGCAACGGTGCATACTCAGGGAGAACACTTCTTGATAATTAGTGAGAGATCATCTTATAATGCTACCGTCAATCAAAGCAAGATAAAATGCATAAAAGATAAACATCACATGCAATCAATATAAGTGATATGATATGGCCATCATCATCTTGTGCTTGTGATCTCCATCTTTGAAGCACCATCGTGATCACCATCGTCACCGGCGTGACACCTTGATCTCCATCGTAGCATCATTGTCGTCTCGCCAATCTTATGCTTCCACAACTATCGCTACCGCTTAGTGATAAAGTAAAGCATTACAGCGCGATTGCATTGCATACAATAAAGCGACAACCATATGGCTCCTGCCAGTTGCCGATAACTCGGTTACAAAACATGATCATCTCATACAATAAAATTTAGCATCATGTCTTGACCATATCACATCACAACATGCCCTGCAAAAACAAGTTAGACGTCCTCTACTTTGTTGTTGCAAGTTTTACGTGGCTGCTACGGGCTTAAGCAAGAACCAATCTTACCTACGCATCAAAACCACAACGATAGTTTGTCAAGTTGGTGCTGTTTTAACCTTCGCAAGGACCGGGCGTAGCCACACTTGGTTCAACTAAAGTTGGAGAAACTGTCACCCGCTAGCCACCTTTGTGCAAAGCACGTCGGGAGAACCAGTCTCGCGTAAGCGTACGCGTAATGTCGGTCCGGGCCACTTCATCCAACAATACCGCCGAACCAAAGTATGACATGCTGGTAAGCAGTATGACTTATATCTCCCACAACTCACTTGTGTTCTACTCGTGCATATAACATCAACACATAAAACCTAGGCTCGGATGCCACTGTTGGGGAACATAGCAATTTCAGAAAATTTCCTACACACACGCAAGATCATGGTGATGCATAGCAACGAGAGGGGAGAGTGTGATCTACGTACCCTTGTAGATCGACAACGGAAGCGTTAGCACAACGTGGTTGATGTAGTCGTACGTCTTCACTGTCCGACCGATCCAAGCACCGTTACTCCGACACCTTCGAGTTCTTGGCACACGTTCAGCTCGATGACGATCCCCGGACTCCGATCCAGCAAAGCTTCGGGGATGAGTTCCGTCAGCACAACGGCGTGGTGACGATCTTGATGTTCAATTGTCGCAGGGCTTCGCCTAAGCACCGCTACAATATGACCGAGGTGTAATATCGTGGAGGAGGGCACCGCACACGGCTAAGGAACGATCACGAAGATCAACTTGTCTGTCTAGAGGTGCCCCCTGCCCCCGTATATAAAGGAGCAAGGGGGAGGGGGCGGCCGGCCTAGGAGGGGGCGCGCCAAGGGGAGTCCTACTCCCACCGGGAGTAGGACTCCCTCCTTCCTTGTTGGAGTAGGAGAAGGGGAAAGAGGGGGAGAGGAAGAAGAAAAAGAAAAAGGAGGCTGCGCCCCTTGTCCAATTCGGACCAGAGGGGGGGGGGGGGCGCAGGCCTCCTTCCTTTTGGTCTCTCTCCTCTATTCCCGTATGGCCCAATAAGGCCCATATACTCCCCGGCGAATTCCCGTAACTCCCCGGTACCTCCGAAAATATCCGAATCACTCTGAACCTTTCCGATGTCCGAATATAGTCATCCAATATATCGATCTTTATGTCTTGACCATTTCGAGACTCCTCGTCATGTCCCCGATCCCATCCGGGACTCCGAACTCCTTCGGTACATCAAAACTCATAAACTCATAATATAACTGTCATCGAAACCTTAAGCGTGCGGACCCTACGGTTCGAGAACAATGTAGACATGACCGAGACACGTCTCCGGTCAATAACCAATAGCGGGACCTGGATACCCATATTGGCTCCTACATATTCTACGAAGATCTTTACCGGTCAGACCGCATAACAACATACGTTGTTCCCTTTGTCATCGGTATGTTACTTGCCCGAGATTCGATCGTCGGTATCTCAATACCTAGTTCAATCTCGTTACCGGCAAGTCTCTTTACTCGTTCCGTAATACATCATCTCACAACTAACTCATTAGTTGCAATGCTTGCAAGGCTTATGTAATGTGCATTATCGAGAGGGCCCAGAGATACCTCTCCGACAATCGGAGTGATAAATCCTAATCTCGAAATACACCAACCCAACATGTACCTTTAGAGACACCTGTAGAGCACCTTTATAATCACCCAATTACGTTGTGATGTTTGGTAGCATACAAAGTGTTCCTCCGGCAAACGGGAGTTGCATAATCTCATAGTCATAGGAACATGTATAAGTCATGAAGAAAGCAATAGCAACATACTAAACGATCAGGTGCTAAGCTAATGGAATGGGTCATGTCAATCACATCATTCTCCTAATGATGTGATCCCGTTAATCAAATAACAACTCTTTTGTTTATGGTTAGGAAACATAACCATCTTCCATTAACGAGCTAGTCAAGTAGAGGCATACTAGTGACACTCTGTTTGTCTATGTATTCACACATGTATTATGTTTCCGGTTAATACAATTCTAGCATGAATAATAAACATTTATCATGATATAAGGAAATAAATAATAACTTTATTATTGCCTCTAGGGCATATTTCCTTCAGCGTTCCCATGCACGTAGCTAACAAAGAGTGGACAGTGATCGCTCGCCGCTGCCGTGCAATGTTCCAAGCGCGCTGATGGAAAGGCTATCGTCCATGCCAGGTTTGCAAACCCTCTGTCGAGCCTGACTCTAGTGAATGTGCCACCTGCAACTTTTTTCTCAAACGTCCAATCAGCCCTCACATATCCTATATCCGTGAGACTGCAAGTGTCAAGCGCATCCCTGAAAGTATCCATCTGGGCCTGGCTGCGGCTACCCACTCCGTCATGCTCATGGTCATGCAAGACTTTGTTGAAATCCCCCACAACTAGCCATGGTACGTCATTAGAACCAACTATTCCTCGGAGTGTGTCCCAAGTTTTATACCTCTCGTTCACTTGGGCTTCACCATAAACAAAAGTAACCCTTGTTTTAAATTCCACCATCTCATCAATAACAACATCAATGTGATACTTCGAATAACCAACAATTTCAAGCTTTATTTCATCGTTCCAAAAGATTCCAAGACCGCCACTTCTACCCGAACTACTAACTGCAAAGCTTTTGTTAAAACCTAGCTAGCCAACCATATTTTCAACTCTCGTACCCTCTGTCTGAGTTTCAAGAATGCAAAGTATAGAGGGGGCATACTGCTTCGTCAGACCACAAAGCTCTTGGACTGTTGCGGGTTTGCTAGCCCCGCGACAGTTCCAACATAATAGGCTCATTGCGCTTGGCGCAACCCCTGTGGGGGCCCGCCAGAACGCGCATCAAGGTTTTTGTTCAGACCATTGGTCCTCCCATTGTTTTTGTCGTTGGTCATCACGCCGGTTTTATTCCTCTTCGGTTCCTGCTTCGCTGATGGGCTAGCTGGAATTTCAGGCGGCGGTAGCAGCAGTTGCTGTGTTGTTGTTTCTGGGACAGCCGACTTCACAGATGACGAGTCTAAGATCGTCAGCGCGGCTCCTCTCTTTCTATTTCTTTCTCTGTCCTCCATGGAGATGTCCTGGTCATGCTTGTACTCGCCAGTCTCCCGTGCTTTTGCTGATGTTGGTGTGGATCCACGACCTCGGCCTCTGCCAGATCGGCCATTGCCTCTTCCACCCCGAGATCCCGAACCCTCATTCTCTCCTCTTCCTTCACCTGGCCCTCTACCTGGTCCCTTGAACCAAGAGGCTTTTAAATCCTTGAAAAATAGGTCCTTTGGGGCATGGACTCCATCTTCGTACTCTTTGTAAAGGTGTCCGAGATAACCACACACCGCACACCAGTCAGGGAGTCGTTCATACTTCACCCTGAATATCTCTCTCTGCATTGTATCCTTCTTCTTCACCACCAAATAAACTGCATTCTTCAGAGGTTTAGTAACATCTATCTTAACCCAAACTCTAGCAAAATTCCCTTCGAAATCCTGGGACATTGGTTCGGCGTATATGAATTCGCCCACTGTTGAAGATAGAGCCTTGATTTTTGAGAAGAAACCATCAGGAAAGTCGTGGATCTGGATCCATATCTCTATCTTGGTTAGATCAATTGACGAAGGTTTTGTGTAGCCGTCATATGGTTCCAAAACCACAGCCCTGCCCTTGAAAGACCACGGCCCATCCTGCATCACACGTTCCCAGTCTCCCAGGCATGCAAACTGCAGCGTGTATAGATTGTCCTCGAGCGGCCTGATTTTCACATCCTTGGCCAGGTCCCAAGCCGCCCTCATGTTCCTGAAGAACCAGTACTGGCTATAGGTTCGATCCGTATGAACCCTAGCTATCGCCATCCAGCGGGTCGCCTCCGGCGGTAATTCCTCATCTTCGATCACCACATCTTGGAGATCGGCTTCCTTGAGTCCAAGTTCCTCCATCATCGCCTCCAGGTCAGACGTGAGACCGCCCGATCCAGAAGCAGCGTCAGCCATAGTTCTCTCGCTCGAGAGTTGATGAAACCGCGGGCGGTAAGATCCCAGCGATCCCTGTTCCACCGCCAGGAAGCGGAGCCCCGAGGGCGCCGAGCGACGCCGGCGATAGAGGTAGGGGAGGGGGAGAGATCGATCTCTACGTGGGGGCGAAAACAATCGCCGCCGCCGAGAGGAGTTAAACCCTAACGAGAGGGGAACCATTTTTCTAGTAGTAAGTGGGCTCACTTGGCCATGCCTCTGTCTTCTTGAGTCACTGTAGGCCCATGGGCCTGGGCCTGACATTTATACTTTCCTGATCCGACGCTACCTTCTCATACAGTCTTACCATCTTTCTCATTCTTGAGTAGGGATAGTGCTCCCTAATATCCCCCTCTCTCGTAGTACACACAAAGGGCATTACTCTACGGTGAGTCGACTTAAGCCATGGACTGGCGGCGGGCAGGGAGCCCAACATACGGCCGGCGACGCTCGCCAGCGGAGATGTATTCCGCCCCGGCGTCCCCGGCACACCCCCTGGGTCCAGCCACGTCGTCACCGGTACACCCTCTGGCGGCGCGGTCCAAGGCGCGCGCCGCGGCGGCGCTGGCGCATGTCATGTCGCGCCCAGGCGCGCGAGTCGCCGCCGCAGACTCCGACTCCGACGAGAACGGGTACGGAGACGACGACGGCAGCACCAACGGGCGTTACGGCGGCGGCCGGAGCCCCTTGCACGGGTACGTTGCAAAGAGCGCCGGCGGCGTCAAGGACAAGTTCTTCGGGATGGCGTTGCCCAAGGTATGTATTTACTGCTAATTAGTACTTGCTAACATTTCCTTTCCAGCGCTGCCCGCGTTTCAGTTTTAATCTTTGGCAAGAGGTTAATTAGGCGGAAATAGTAAGACATAACGGAACACTCCCAGAAATCCCTTCGCTGCAGAGAAATCAGGGAGGCGATATAGAGGCGCAAGCTTTCTCTGGTTGAGTTCTGCTCGGAGGAAGTTTCGATCACTCGAACCGTGTGTGTTTGCTCCGGAAATTTGATTAGCCCAGACATATGCGGCTTAATTTCTACGTAGAAAGCTATTAGAAAGAAAGAAATGCTCGAGAGTAGTACTATGAACAGTTGCATTTCTGCCAGCGAAAATTATGCTCTGCTAATCTGCTTGATCTACGCGGTATACCAGTAAAATAGTCAGAGCTTAGCAGTAGCTTAGGGAACCCAAAAGTAAATCACACGGGAATCCCGAGGCGGTCTGGTCGATGCCACGCAATCCATGCACGGTCAACGCGGCTCATTAATGCGTGCCCTTATTCACTCTGACCTTTTTGACTTTGTTTAATGGGAAAATCGGCATCGATCGGCCGGCCATCACGAAGAAAAAGCTCTCCACAAGTTCATCCATGTGGTCCGGTGGATCGCATTCTCACGGTACATGACACGCCACAAAATAAGAGAAGGATGCGTCCTTGTAACTGAGGAAGAAAGAAATCATTTTCTCAACTATTTAAACCATTGCTTTCAAAATAAAGATTATCTTTATCATTACAAAGATATCTTTACTATTACTGCTCATTTGTTTTGGATGAGTCCTAGGAGATTTTCATCCACGGGATTATTTCTATGTTTAGCATTCCCTGAGGTACCGGATTCCTTAGAATTGTGTACTTGATTCCCTAGAATTATTAGCATTATGTAAGACCTCACGAAAAATTTCAAATAATTGGGCGCACAAGACTCCACAGTTGCCTGAAAATAAGGTTTAGATTGGCCGATTCCGCATGGAAGCAACAACACAAAGTCTCAAGGCTGAGATAGGGCGACGCTAATGGTTGTGGCATCCACGACGAGGTCAACCCAGGACTTCATCGACAACGGAGATGGCACGACCAATGTAGGCGAGGACGAGGTTTCGTTGGTACAGATGGGGGCTGTTCATTTTGATTTTCTCTTGGATTAGACACCACACGAGCTCAAGATGATGATAACATGGCCATTGCCGGCGAGAGCTCGGACAAGACCACACATGAGGCAAGATAGGGGGATAGCAGTCCGTACGGGGAGAGGAAGGGTCATGGGGAGAAGAAATTATGTCTTGAAGGTACAAGAAAATAGTGAAGCTACCAAATATGGTTGAGTGGGCCAAGCTAAAGGGAAACAAATATTTATTTCTCAAAAAGCATTATTTTACATATACTCTTCAATGTTTCGGCCATGGGCTGGACGGGCCCTGGCCTTGTTGTAGCTTCGCCAGTGGTAGGAGTGACAATAACACAACGGTCCACTTAGAATAAGCTGAGACTTCCAAAAATATTCAGTCGCCATAGGTGCTCTCTTTTTCATTCGGTGGATTGATTTCCTGCTGGCTGAACGCATCAGAATTCTTTCATTGGTCCTTTCAAAAAAAAAATCCATCCGGCCGCTGCCGCTGTGCCATATGCGCACAAGGCCAGCATGGCCCGAGCGTCTGGACCAGGCCTCATCGCGCGTCCCCCAATGGGCCTCCGCACCCGAGCTGACCTGGTCGCTCCGTCCTTTTGCTCGAGTCGCACGCCCACTGCGCTCGCGTGTCACGCCGCCGCCAGCCTTCCCGTCCGTCAACGCCAAATTTCCAACCTGCCCTCTCTTTCCGACCCAAACGCGAGGCTCTGAGGGCAGAGAGAGAGAGAGAGAGAGAGGAGAACGAGTCAAACAAAAGTCAAAGCTACAGAAATGGACGCAGGCCGGGCCAGCGGCGTCGGCCCCGCCCGGAGGCCACGACCCGCCGCCGCGGCGTCGGATCCCCGGCGCGCGGCTGCGGCGCGGGAGGCCATGTTGCGCATGGAGGAGGTCATGATGGCCCACGCGGGCGCGGCGGGCGAGTTCAGCATGATCATCGAAGCTCCGCTCCCCAACCTCCAGCGCTACCGCCGCAACGCGACGCCTCCTGCGGCCCCGTCGTCTGACTCTCCCTCGCGGAGGCGCGGCGGACCTCATGACCCCGGCGCGAGGGACGACGTCCCCACGCGATTGCGGCGCGAGGGAAGCGTGACCGAGGACGTCGGCAACGCTCGGGGGGTACGCGGCGGGGAGGACATGGGCTACGCGGACGACGCGCGCTCGCGTCGCGGCACCGGGGACGCTCGAGGGGCGCGACCTGCAAGCACTCGCGGCCGGGAGGAAGAGTCGGAGGCGCCGGTGCGGATGAGAGACCCGCGGAGGGAGAGCGGCCGTCTCAGCGCGCCTCCTGGGAGGGTCGTCGAGGCGCAGCCAGACGTCGCGTCGGCCGTGGAGGAGGAGACACCACTGCAGCAGCTGTCACGCGGAGCGCGGAGTTCGAGCGCGGATAGGCGCGTGGAAGCGGCACCGGAGGCGGAGGCGATGGCCGCGAGACCATCAAGCCGAGGATCGAGGCGGGAGGGCAGTCGGGATGCCGTGGTGAATCCTATTGTTACTGAGCCGGCGGTGGAGGCGTTGGCTGCCAGACCACCAAGCCGACGATCGAGGCGGGATGGCAGCGGGGACGACGCTGTGAATCCTATTGTTGCTGAGCCGGCCGTGGAGGTGTTGGCTGTCAGACCACCGAGCCGGCGATCGAGGCGGGAGGGCAGTGGGGAGGCCGTTGTGAATGCTATTGTTGCCGAGCCCGAGCTGGAGGCCGATGTGGAGAGTGTCGGGTGGGGTAGCAGCCGAGGGAGTGAGGATGGAGGCGAGGAGCCGGTGGCGTTGCCAAAGCCGCTGGAGTCAATACTCACCGGAGGCCGTAGCAGGAGCAACTCACCGGCCATAAGTAATGTCAACGATGATCAATCGCACCAATTTCTTGGAATTTACTGTGAACCAATTTGCTCAAACTAGGCTAAACATAATTTCTTTTATAAACCGAGGCAAATTTCTTCCATAGCAGTGCTAGCAGGTAAGGGGGGCATTTAGTTGACAAAGCATACAAACTGCATCAGGGGTTTAAGTGGTAGAGCTCATTTTGTCTGAAAATCTCTCCTGGTTGAAGTTGCTGCCACCACCCATTTGAAGATCCATCCTACCCCAGCAAGATTGTCCGAAAGGGCACGAACCAAGGAGAAGATCACGAGTTTCAACCATGTTGCCTGAGTGGAGAACACACCTGTTGCTATCAGAAACTTGTCAGTTTTTCATTTCCATAATGTCCCTAGTGTTCAGCCTGTCATTAATTAGGAGGCAAGCAAATCCCTTGAGCTTGGAAGTGCACGTATAAGTCCAGAGCCGCTTCATGATCCGCGGGCATTGATCGTGGGTGAACAACAGATTATACCAAATCAGCCAGAGCGATGTGGAGAGGACCAAGAATGGTCAGAGTTGGAGCTGGTCTGAAGGCTGAGAAATCTCCCCTGAAGATCTGAAATTCATCGATGTTGATGTAAAAATCGGCAGAATTGTTTGTCACCTAATGTTTTTGTTTGTCAATAACAGGAATTGTAGTTGGTAGGTTGTTTTCATGGTGGTGCTGCATTTGATGTTTCTTTTTGGTAGAATTTAAGCTTGTTGTGCTTCATGCTGAATGGTAAAAAAGTAAACGGATGGAAAACTTGATTTGACTTTTGATTGTCTTTAAGTACTGAACTATTGATGCATGTGCATGATAACCTGATTATAATAATTGAAGGATGATGTGCTTTTCAGAATTTCAGTTTTCAGTTCTATGAATTGGCCGGCTTATTATATTTGTCCTCGTTTACCTAGTTAGGTCGGAACGGTGTGGACTCTGGTGTAGCAAATCGCGCACAATCAACAGGAAGGTCAAGTTTTGTACCACCTGTTGGGGCTAATGTGAGGCCTCTACAAGCTGTGGAGGTGCCCAATGGGACACCTAGAGAAAGAAGGTAACTGAATATGCTTCTGAGATAATTTGTTTTGCTTGAATTGTAGTGCTGTACTGCCAACACCACTTCTGTTTTTCTGAAACAAACCAATATTACCTCTGAAAACATGGGTGCAACTTGCCTAATGCATTTTCTGTTATAATGTGCAAGTTGGTGCCTGGTAACCAAATCCAGAATTGACACTCTTGGTTTTAGTTAGTTATCGAAAAAGAAAAGCAATATCATCCATGTGATTCATGGTGATTTCAAATGATTTATGAAAATTTTGTGTGTGTGATGTATGGCACACATGTATGACCAAGGTGGTGGTACCGTGGTAGGCAGTTCTAGCACCAACTAGTAAGATGAAAAATCACTTGTAGAAAACTGATTTTCTTTTGGCTCCTTAAGGGCTCTTTGATTCAAAGGAATTTTATAGGATTACCGGAGGATTGAAATCCTTAGGATTTTTTCCTATGCTGGTCCTTTGATTCATAGGATTGAATCCCATAGGAATTTTGCCTATGGAATCTTTTGTACTACATTTTATAGGAAATCTAATATCCACTCCAGCCTCTTTTTACAATTCCTTTGTTTTTCCTGTGCCATACCGAAAAAGGCTTTCGCCCCGCTTTATAGATAAAGCAGACCGCCAAAGGACATACAACCACACCAAGTCCACACACACACACCCAAGTACCACAACAAAGTCATAAGGTTCTGCTGAGGGCACAGCTCAACAAGCCCAAAGAAGGAGAAAAAACAAAGCGAGACCCGCGCCGGGGATTTAGTCAGGCTCCGGCGGCGGCGGCGGCGGCGGTGGCGAAAGGCGGACGACCATCGAGCGAAGATCGGCGATGAAGGCAAAGATGGCGTCGCGCTCCAGGGGACGGCTAAGCGGCCACCAAAGCTGCAGGAAACCCGAGAATTTGTAGAGAGCGTCAGTAGCACGACGGAGAGGGGTACGCTCGATCACAAGCTTATTACGAACAGTCCAAAGAGTCCAGGCAAGGACCCCAACCTCCAGCCACCTAATGTGGCGGGAGGACGAGGGGGACGTTTGGAGTTCAGCA